>NW_028259143.1:16614314-16916995 GCF_977971745.1 Zootermopsis nevadensis
GTAAGAACTCGGAAAACTACTAAAAAAAAACTTCTGAATATTTTACAACAGATTGCAACCTCATTATGTCATGTTTAGTTTTAACTTTATACCACAGACATCTGTTCTTCAAGACGACAAATTTGCGTCTTAAAGAAACCATATCCCACTAATGCCATTTACAACGTCACATAACTAAGTTCTCGTATGTGAACACAGGACACTTGTCCGTATACCAGCGTGTCATTTGCCTGTGCTATTCGATCTATAGCTTGAAGGCTAAATTACATCAATGTTGTCGCTACAGATTGGATTTCTGAACTGAATCACCTGTGTGTGTGTGTGTGTGGAGGGGGTTGGGGTTGGGGGGGGGGGTCAAAATTTTAAACCCTGCATTCCTGAAACAAGTATTTTACTATGGATATTCAAATCCGCCACTTTATTCTACGAAGGATCATCACGAAGTAACAACAATAACTCTTCAAAAATTCATTAAACACACACTCAAAATTCACAAAAATATTAAGTTGTTTCTGCCCCCCCCCCCCCCAACAAAAAATATTTCTAGCGCTCTGGGAAGTGGGAGATCCAATAACATTAATTCAATACACTCCCTCAATGGTATATAAATCTTCACGATACGATATGGAAACATCGTGACACCTATCGACCAGTTTATGTACTACTCTCCCGTACAAATACGTCCACCACGTGTCCTGTTGTGGAACAGATACCTCAAAGCTAAATATGTACCCCATCTGTTGAAGAATTTTACAGACTGAACGGTTTATCAGTAATTTGATTTTGTAACGTTGGCCACTCCGTAGGAAACCATCTTGAATCCTCGTCCCGTGCGTAACAAGAATGAAAATTGAGCTCGAGGAACAAGTGTATTTGTCAGAGAACAGTTTGCTGAAGTTTTTAGTAGCTGGAAGGAACGCACGATTTTGGGTGAATTATATATACCAAGACAGAAGTTAAAGTGAATTTCACACCAAATAAATTTGATGACTATTATAGCATGTCGTCGAAAACATACCAATACATATTAAATGCTACTGATGAAGCAATGTAAAAGCAGAGTCATTTCCGAGACTCTTTCATCATCAGAACGGTTAACGGTGGCATTGAGGTAAGATTTCTCATGTGGAGATTGCTCAATACGTGTATTGAAACTTAAATCAGATAAAGCTGATTTAATCGTAAAGTTCATATGCTTGTTACGTAATATTATTATCGAGAAAGAAGGTATTTGTGATTCAACTGTCACATCGTCGACACCACAAAATGTAAACATAATAAATATTAACAAATCACGATCAAATAATTGGTCAGCAGAACTGGTCCTTGACATCAGAGATACATTTAAAAACTGTTTTAACAATAATGAATGTAGCATTGTCCAACAGTTTAGCGTTCCCTAATTATCTGTGGCACAATCCACTACTTCAATACACATAAACGTAGAATTTGTACTGATGTAGCATGGAACAATTTGTAATAAATATAAATTACTATATATATATATATATATATATACTCACTTGAAACAATTCATAACCTCACTAATTTTTTTTTACCATAAATTTCTTTAAACCTGTTGTGACGAAGTTTTCATTTTATGGTCCCACAAAAGCTTTTACATTGAACACAAGATTAATTATTTTTTCAGTATACATCACTTCGCGCGACTGAAAATAAAACCTGTTTCGAAAGATGAGCGTTGTCAAGGACACACGCAGGGAATATGCGTGCAGTGTGACCGCAGCCTGATCCGGAATAAACAGGTGAATAGTTTTGTGTAAAGTCTCTCGTTCGATTATCGTCTATGGTCAGCTTTGACCCTCGTAAAGTACCACAGAGGTTTCGCCTTGCCCTCCGTGGTCAGTCTTTATCCATCAGACTGGAAGAGAAAAGACGCGGACAAACATCCATGCCTTGAGTGGGACTCGAACCCACGGTCAGGCGCACAAGGTCCATGTCTTAGACAGCGTGACCACTGCTGCCGGTAGTTAGTGTATTATAGGAAGGCAAAGGAAATTTGTCGCGCTATACGCCATGTAGGCGCTTGAGGGGAGAGGCTGTATTAAAATGTGTTTAAATGAAACCTATATCAAAGTTCATACAGGTAAACATTTGTCTGACAAGTTTCCTATTCAGAATGGTCTAAAACAAGGAGATACTTATGTTCGTGAAGGATGATCTTTGACGCTAAGGGAGGGATGTGAACTGATGGTGTTTGAGTTCAGAGTGGCTGAGGAGAATATTTCGACCCAAATGGGATGAAACGCTAGGAGGCTGGAGAAAGTTGCATAATGAGATTATATGGGCAGGGCACGTAGCCCCCCGTGGGAAAGACGAGGAATGCGTGCAGGGTTTTGGTAGGCTAACCAGATGGAAAGAGACCACTAGGAAGACCTAGATGAGGATGAGGTGGCATGGACTGGATTCATCTGGCTCAAGATAGGTATCAGTGGCAATGAACCTTCAGGTTCCATAAAATGTTTGGAATTTCTTGAGTGACTGAGCTTGTCAGGAAGGACTCTGCGTTTTGGAGAGAGTAAGACGAGGGCTACGCGACATGTCCGAAGACGCTGCCAACGCTTATGTAGAAGTACCTAATGGAGAAGTCCAAGAAGAAATTAAGGAGAAATTTAAGGAAATTCTTTATTGATGTATGTGGATTTAGAAAAGAGAACCTTTCTAGTTGCAGAACTTTTTTTTTAAAACATTACTGCCCCTGTAAGTGAAGATGATTCTTAAAAATTTGAAAATATTATTTAGTTCATTTCACTGAATGAAACAGTGAATTAAGTTCTACTCATGGTTAGGGATGATTTTGCAGTTATTATAGAATGCAGATACAATAATCCTGCCAATGAGCGCTTGGAACAAACTGTCGAGACCAAATACTCGGATATGTTTTAAGATCATAAGTTAATTCGAGGAGTTATAAAAATATATATTCTTATGGATGTAAGTATTTATGATGATTTTGAAGTTTCATAACTGCCACGGTGGTCTAGTGGTTAGAACGCTGGCCTTGTAATCCTGGGGTCTCGGGTTCGATTCCCGGCGGTGCCCGTATTTATTACTTGTGTTGGGCAAGGCCGTGGTCTAGGCAACACGGAGTTTTCCTCCGGGGGCTTCTTCCCCGGTTTCTCCGTGGCATCCCAACAATTACTCCATTCACACACAGAAGAAGGCAATGGCAAACCACTTCTGGATCATCTGCCAAGAACGTATATGAACAGGTCCCAGTCCGAGAAAAGGATGGAAGGATTCTGTTCGTAATATGTCGCCAACCTCCTGTAAAGGAGGCGGCGTGATAAAGAAGAATTATTTTCTGATGCGATGTCTCAGAATAATATTTAATATTTTGTGTTACTCATATTTTAAATATTTCTTTCATTATAGTGGACATTAAATTGTTAACGTTCTCATTTCTGGATATAACATGCCATGTTTTTATTAATCCAAGTTCTGTGCTATTCATTTCTTTTTGAAAGGTGGAAAATAGGAATTCGGGGAAAATGTCTTACACCATACAGTCCCTTCATGACATTTTGTAATCAGAATTGGGTGTAACATGGAAGTTCCAACTTCCTTGTTATTCTTATGCCTCAACAATTTGTGATTGTTCTTAAAACTTTAACGCTGTTATGTGTACTGAACAAAAGCTGTTTTTAAGGTGTGTGTGTTTGTTCATCTTACGCTCTGTTGTTGAAGATCTAACTCTTTTACTAATGGCATGTGAGCTGTACATTTTACCAATTTTTATATTTTTTGCAGTGTATAATATTTATTATCCAATATTCTAATGACCAAAGTCAGTGTATGATCTGAAGCTTTCATGGCGACAAAGTATAATTAATTCTCGTCGGGCTACCAGCCATGTAATGTGGTTTAATGGGGGAAACGCTAATGTTTCGAGAACCACCTTCATCCTCCTCCTGCTCAGGGTACTCCAGTAAACCACCTTACGTGAATTCGTTATAGGCCAGAGTCAATGTTGGATGTAACATAAAATCATAAAAATATCCGCCTACTTTATATTCATGTTATGTTTTAAATTATCTTAACTTTTTTTAAAATGTTTATCAAGTGACAGCAATTATGAAAAAAGAAAGTTTAGTGGAATGTGGTTGAAGTAAAAGATTTTGGAAAATAATCTGTCACCACAAAAGCACAAGCTAAATGCACACCACATTAGAAACTTCAAATAATAGGTCCGCTGAATTTGAATCGCTTTGGAAAAAAAAAATTGTCATCCACAAATGCTCTTCACATTAAATTATTTACCCTGAAGCACAGTTTGTATTGCAACTTACCGTACACTGATCTCCTTGTTATCTTCGTGCGGGTATCGTACAGCCATTTTCTTACGCCATTCGTTTGAGTATATCATAAACGCATTTGGCGGTCGAGGAATTCTGTGATCCCACACGAGAGCACAATGATTCTTAGGTGTTTTTTGGTCATGTTTCACTTGTTTCTTCTTTTGACACTGTTTCTTTGGCTTCTGGCGATAAGACTGGTGCATGTGCTGACTATTGCTTGCAATGTGGTCTATGTTTTCTGAAAGAATAGTGGAATCCATAAATATAAGAATCAGAATATGGTCAGCAGTATAAAAAAATCCATGGCTGTTTCCGATTAACCCAATCCTGCAGGACACATTTTTTTTGAAGAGTTAGACATAAACAACTGAAGTAATACAATTTGCTGTAAGATATTGTAGGTGCGTCATATTGTGATTTATTTAAATAGTATTAAAAATATATTAAAATTGGCCGTCAATCACAATATAAGATAATTAAAAGATTAAAATATCATTTTTCGTTCCGTATCGAGTACTCGATTTACATATGGAACATTTACGACATGTTTCGGCTATCATAGAGCCGTCATCAGGTGTTATGTTATAAACTTTTTAACTGAATTACTGATTTTTAATGTCGGTAACCAGCCACGATCCGATACAGTATACTTCCAATCTCTCCTAATACTGCTACGATATTACTTCTCGGGTAAGTTTACATGATTACTTTCATCTATTTGTTTTGTTTTCTATATTCAATTTTCATTAATAGTATTGAAACCTTTACTTCACAGTCCAATATACACAACATTGGCATCACTACGACATACAATCATATTAGTGACATGTGACACAACAACGGATGAAGATACAATATGAAGGACGAGAAAATGATAAGAAAAATGAAAACTAAAAATCATTAAAAATCAGTAATTCAGTTAAAAAGTTTATAACATAACACCTGATGACGGCTCTATGATAGCCGAAACATGTCGTAAATGTTCCATATGTAAATCGAGTACTCGATACGGAACGAAAAATGATATTTTAATCTTTTAATTATCTTATATTGTGATTGACGGCCAATTTTAATATATTTTTAATACAATTTGCTGTGTTAACATATCTGAATACAGGTGCGTGTAGAAGGGGTGAGATTTCAATAAAGTCGGTACAACAGAGAATGTGTGAATTGTGAGTAATAGACACACAGTTTTGTTTCAGATGACACCACGAATAAAAATATCTAATAGTACAGAGCAGCATTACGACTGGTCAGTTTCTATATCCCTCAGCCATAACGAACACATTTCTTAATATTATTCCAGTAGTATTCAGTTGATAAAACATCCTCTGATACGCACATCACTCAGAAAAAATTACTCTTCGGATAACATTTTAGAGGAAGCGGGCCAATTTTCTCTTGCAGTCCCACTGACATCAATTAGAATAGTTTACAGCAGGTTATTTTACGAGCTTCCTTAACTGCAGACATGAACATATTTGTTGGGCCCCTTTTTATCACGTATGATGCCTCTGGTTGCAGATTAAGGACGTGGCCCTCAGATATAAAGGTAGCTGCAAATAAGGAGTCACAGGCAGCCAAAAATAGCTGGTCCCTGGCTTTGGGTTGGATGGGCATTTATAATTTGTCACTGTAAAGTGTGTTTAAAAACGATTAAGATATACTATATTTAATTCAACAGAGCAGTTACAACAACCAAATGATTTTGGAGATGTAGGGAAACACTACGAGCTTCTTGTATGTTTTTACTATGTGCACCGCAATGTACACAGCAAATGTCTAGCGGTATTGAAATTCCTCCTGTCTGCTCTGTAGCGTTGTTTCGTAGACTAGAAGAGCCACAATTATTTGACCTCATAGCTCTGTCAAGAACTGGCATAGGTGATCTGTAGATGCACACATTGATGATAATGACATTTCAGACACTATCCCTTCTTCTATGGCTCTCCGGTCCGTATTCGGTCCATGGCCTCCTCAATTCTCCTCTTCCATTCGGTCCGTCTGTCCGAGGCTTTGATCAAGGTTTCGAAACATCTTCCTTTTTACGGTGCAAGGTTGTTAGCCTTGTGACCAACCCCCAACCTGGAGGACCAGGGTACCTGTCTTAGTCTGACCTCTCCCCCTTGACCAATCTGGCTAGGGAGGCCCTACCAGTAGCTCTTGGGGTCACTGAGGTACTCAAGCCCCACCATCACGACAAGGTGAAGGTACCATTAAGTGGGGCAGACACCATCCCACTGTAGTTATACTTGTGTCTAAATTAGGCCACCTTAATATTAGTGGGTAATGAAATATTCACAAAACAGTTAATGGTTATGCAACTGAATTTTTGCAAAAATTAAAGGTGTTTTCTAATAGTGGACATTTGTAGTGCTGTTTAAAAGATCAGAACTTAATGGACGTTGGTGTGAGCTAATCTGGTTATCATAACATTTTGTCTCATCCCGTCCAAAAATTGATAGTACCGACGATGGTAGAGATGAGAAATGCACAAATACATGCAATTTCAGTTGAAAAACCCGAAGAAAAGTGACATCTTGGAAATCTTAGGAATGCATGGGAGGAAAGTGAAAATGGATCTTAAAGAGTATTATTGAGTTTGTCTGGCTTGTAATTACTGTCAAGTTCTTGGTAAATGGTAACAAACATTTTGATTCCATAAAGGATAGCTGAGCAACTTTTAGCTTCTTAAGAAATGCTCTAATCAACAGAGTTATTAAGAAACTGTTGTATTCTGTCTGTCATTTCAGTTTAAATGTGAATAACTCATTTATATAAAACATATCTTGCTTAATACACAGTAGAACAATTTTCTTAAATAGCGCAGTGTAGTACAGATTTCCCCACTTAATGGTACCTTCACCTTGTCGTGGTGGTGGGGCTTGACTAACTCAGTGACCCCAAAAGCTACTGGTAGGGCCTCCCTAGCCAGATTGGTCAAGCGGGAGAAGTCAGACTAAGACACGTACCCTGGTCCTCCAGGTTGGGGGTTGGTCGCAAGGCTAACAACCTTGCACTGTAAAAAGGAAGATGTTTCGAAACCTCGATCAAAGCCTCGGACAGATGGACTTAACAGAGGACCGAATGGAAGAGGAGAATTGAGGAGGCCGTGGACCGAATACGGACCGGAGAGCCATAGAAGGAGAAGTACAGATTTATTTACTGCAAAATACAATTTTCAGAAAAATCCAAATTAGCCTGTACTTGATTTATAAAAAAGTTTTTTTCAAAATACATTGAATAAAACCATCCTGAGTATTACAGTGCCATTCACTGACAGATGGCTCCTTCATTAATACGACATTTATGACTTCTGAATCGACAAGGTTTTTTTATTTCATTATTTTTCTGAATTATCTGGTAAGTTATTTCCAGAAGCAACTAACTTGTTAGTTTTGCTGTATCTGACAGAACCTGCTCTCTCTCTTTTCTTGGGAGAAATTTGACCCAAGAGTCAAAATGAAATTTTGTGTAAGGACTTATGAATCGGTCTTCTGTCAGAGTCTTATGAAAGAAATAAATGCTACTTTTATTATACTAATGCAATCTCAACTTATCTTAATTTACGGTCGCATTACAGAGGTAAAAGTATAAAAATATTTTGGGGATTGGCTTATAGGTTTAGGTCCAGGTGGATGAGAAACAATTATGTCATTATGGGCTCAAATTAACAATAATACTTGAATTAAATCTGAAGTTGGCCACAAAAAAGTTTGTTTTAAATGTAAATAAAATAATATGTGAGCTACATTAGGAAGAGGCCATAAATTATTGTAAAATTGCCCTTAAATGTGACCAGCTGCTGAAGCTGTAAAAATTCTCTGTCATGACCGTCTTTTCGCAAGGAACTCAGATTTTGATTAAATGCTATATTTATTTTTCAAACTTTTCTGCGCATTAAAATTCTTGTAAATAAAAAACAGGCATTTGTAAGACAGCTAAGTTTGTGTTTACAAATTTAAAACCTGAAAATGATGGCACAGGAAAATCAGCAAAATCATCGCTAACTTGAAGTTACTCTCTTGGGAGGCAAAAGGTCTTACCTGGGCCAGTAAATACAAAGGACCTCTTCCTGGTGCCACGTTTGGTGCGTTCTTTAGGTGGGATACCTGATGTCGAGGGCACATCCATTTCTGATGTGCTTTCAGTCTCAAAAGATGTACTGAGCGAACACAAAATGTCGTCTATATATTCTTCTATCATGTTCCTTTTCACAGTTGGTTCTAGAAGACATTACAACGAACAGAACAGTCGAGGATTATATCCAGCCTACATTCTTTTTTCTGTATCTAAAAAAATTAGTTTTGTGAAATCACAAGGCTCCTCCATAACAACTTGGCACCAAATTAAGTGAAAATTATGAAATTTGTACCACAAGTTGCAGGTAAGTACACTATATATATATATATATATATATATATATATATATATATATATAATGAAACTAGTGAAAATTGTAATCCGTTAGTTCAGTTTGCTGAAATGAACATTTTAATGGCAATGAGTAATTGGTTTTACCGTAAGATTATTTATAAAGGTACCTGGAGGGTATTAACCAGATTAATTAATTAAATGATATTGTCGTGTCCTCGAGATGGGAGCTGAGCATTTTGAAGAACCGTTAAGTAAGAACGGTGTAGATGCTTGAAGAAGTAATTAAAATATTAACCGCGCTGCACTGCAGTCCTTGATTTTCATGCTTTAGACGAAGTACAATATTAAAATTTAAAAAAAAAATAATAAGGCTCCAGATGAAGATTCTTTTACTGATGAATTAACAAAACATGGCTGTTAAGTCTTCTTGGGAAAAATATATAAATTAATATTTTTGGTAATGAGGTGGGGTTATGCCCAATTTTTAAGAAAAGGGACAAGTTTCAATGTAATAGTTAATTTTGAAATACAAAATTGTATCATATATTATTCTTCAAAGACTTATTACACACATTAAAGAGGTAACGAGGCAGATGATGAAAAAATGCTATGAATATAATACAGAGATTTATTTATTTCAGGCAAGCTTTTGACAGAATATATAGAAATAAATTATTTATAGCTTTAGAATGTTATGGAAAACCAGAAAAAATAATAAGGAACTGAAGGAAAGGGAAATGTTATTTACAAATCGAAACAAATTTGTGCTAATGTTGATGATGTTTTTTCTTGGTTACAAGAAATATTTCAGCATAAAAGTAATTATTATCTGCACTGGAAATCGAGGGAAGGAAAATGAGTTTATAAATTAATGAAGCAAAATGTGAATACCTAAAAATGTCCTCTTTACAAGCAAGAACATAACCTCAAAACTTAATTATATGTGATTTTAATTTGGAAGATGTTGAAAGTTGGGATCAGTTATAGACAATGGAAATAAAATGTGGAAAGACATTCATTTTAATATTATGATAGAAAACCATGATTATTGTGCACTGGTCTAAATTTTATCCCAAAACTCTAAATTAACAATATTCAAAACCTAATACAATCTATTCTAAGTTACGGGGTCAGAAACTTGGACAATGACTTCACAAAAAATAAGGGCCCTTAGAATATTTGAAAGAAGGATGATTAGAGAAATTTTTCGTCCCATAAATTAAGGAAAAGCTGGAAAATAAAACTAATAAGGAGACAAGGATGTATTATATTGTAAAATTTATAAAATCTCTGACAGATGGCGTTAACATTAGGACAACTAAAATGGAAGGAAGAGGGAAGACTGGTAGACCACGTAAGAGAAGTAGAGATGAGGCTGATTGAAAATTATGCGAATAAGAAAGATTAAATTAATCAGTTGTAAATGTTGTGCAGGGAAGTGGTCGTGGCCTGATTTAAAGATTGCCTTTATGAATTGAGGGAAACGAGGACAAAGCCATCATAATTGCTGCTCTCTGAGCCAAGATTCATGCCCATAACCTCCGGAATGAAAATACCCGATTTCTGTTAAGGTCCGTTTTAATATTATCTTCCAATTTTTGCCTATGCCTCACAGGGAGTTTCATGATTTTCGACTAGAATTTTATACAAAATTCTTCTCTCTCCTTGTGTACTACATGTCCTCTCCACCTTATTGTCATTTATTGTTTTCACCTTGAAGACATCCGGCCAAGCATGGAACTGACGAAACGTCTTTTTACGTATTTATTTCAAAATCCCGCTGCTTCCCCTATTTTCGATCTAAATATTTTCACTGGGGGGGCGAACTAATGAATATTTTGACTAATAATTGATTATTTATTTAATGACGCCATCGATAGCTCAGAATATATAGCATCGAATAAACAATTAATTGTAATCGATATTGCAGGAAGTGGTCGTTGCCTAATTTATTGCACTATTCCGGTGGGTTTTTTTTGATAAACTGGGAAAATCACGAACAAACTCGTCAGGTTAGCAGGTTTGCGAGCATATTATTATTATTATTATGTATTACGTGTTTATTAATTAATCTGCATGGAATACAGTTCTAAGGCCTACATATATTTACTTGACGTTCGAGAAGTAATATATTCAAATGGATACTTTTTTGTGGTACTTACTCCTTTCTCTGGTGCTTCTCCGAACAGCAAGGACGTTCTCAGAAGAAACTGAATTTAATTTCTTTGGATATGTTGAAGGTATGTATAAATTATCATCAATATTACGACGCTTAAAACGTCTTTTTCTTCCAACCATATTAAAATAAGAACCATATAAACACGCACAAATTTTATCTCACTATATTATTCACAAACCATAAATGCATTTACATTCAATCTATCCACAACGTAAGGCCACGCGCCGCCTTCCAAAGTTTTTACGTTCAGCAAGAAACGAAACTGACTAATAAATGGTCAGGCTGATAACCTGTTCGCGCTTCTACGTTGAATCTCTCCTTGTTTCTGCCGTGTATCACGTGATTAAAACATGCTGCTCCATTATTGACATCATATAATAGTGTATACTTGTGGTAAGATATCGGTTTAATGCTAGACGTGGGTCAATTTTTGTAACACAATGCAAGCGTCCGTCCGTACTGTGTTTTTTTTTTGCATCTGTTAAATAATGTTTCTGATGTTGACGTTACAGCGCGTCCTGTGTGAAAGGTCGCTCGTGCGACAAGGCAGACAGCTCGTCCAGGAAAAGTAAACGAAGAGATTTATTTCGTCTAGGAGTCTTTGTAAGTTGATTTCTCCGCAAAGTTTCTTATCGGAGTGGATTTAACAATGGCATGATTAACGTATTTTTTAAACGTGCTTTCACACTCCAGTCAACAGCAAGTCTAGACTAGGGAGAATATTACGATAAGAGAGTGCCTATTTTTATTTGCATGTCTCGGCAGGAGCTGAGGAAACCACGAAAATCTTCAGTCGATATAACTTGTATCAGGGGAGATTTGAACCCGGGAACCCTAAAAATGAAGCAGGAGTGACGTTCATTTTACAAATATCAATAATATTATTGCTAGACGCCTACAAGTTAATCCCCCTTCAAATAATGAGGTTATACCATTCTTTTAATTTCAGTATTATATATAAATTACATTAATTTATAATGTATTTTACAGTCCTATTGGATATGAATACCTTATATTTGGTTTTATGTGTTTTATTACGGAGTAAATTTCACGTATTTTCAATTTCACAAAAAAAATCTTTCGTACGTTCCACTTGAGATTCTACTGTGACGTCACACCAATCACAGCGATGCTGAAACATCACGTGAAGATGTGTCCAATAGATGCCCTATACTCGTAGGAAACACTATTTAAACCAGTCGCCGAGGTTAATTTATAGGAAATAATATATTTAATCTATGTATTTCACTTACGCTCCATATCCCAGTCTTTATTTTCTGTCTATAATAATTTTGTCAGTTCAATACCGGAAATTTGTAATACTACTTCCTTATGTTTTAAATTCTTGCAACGAATTAGCAAAATGTAAACAGTTCTATTAAATACGAAAGGATGTGTAATATCACTGTTGTTCGGACATTCGTAATACTCCATAGTATAATGCGGTAGATGATGCACTCTATCGACTACTCTTGGTACTATGAGCAGAAGCTACTTGTTGTGCCCTCTATCGGGTATTGAAAGACTACGGCCGGTTTCGGTGGTTCTATCAACAAAGTGAATTGGCATTGTGATCGGCTTTTCTCCCAGGTTCTGAATCCTGATATATTCGCCTCTAAAAAGATAATTACAAAGAAACGTGGGTACAACAGATAATATATGCAACTTTCATACATTTATCGATATCTTCCTGTTATAATTCCTTTCAATTTACCGTCACAATTGTTAGATGCATTGATTAAATTACGAAAGAAATCAAGAAACTAGTTTATGAGAAATATTCCCAGTTATTCCAGTCAAAAACTGTGACTCTAAAATGTGCCACGACCACTTCATTTCACAGATATCCAATGCCGTATCCAAAAATCTGTTCTACATAAACAACGAGGTTAATGAAGCGTTGTTAAATACGCAGTAATTTCTCGAATGACGTCATATTCGATGGATTTATCGATATAAATTAAAAATTGTAGTTTAAAATATTTTAACATAAAATAACACTAAAAATGTTGCTTAACGAATTCCGTGAAGATGATAGTTGCTCAGCTAGTCAAGAAATTCAGGCTTTTATGGAATATGGAAGTTCAAACCGTGTTCATAAGAGCCCGCCAGCGGTCAGTACCCTGAGTTACGTACTCTTATAATTCGTGTGGTTATTTAAATGACAATTAAAGGTTTTTACGTTCTGTTTAAATATTTACAGTACATTTTAAATATTCAATTAATAAATATGAAGCCTGAAACAGAACTTCGTTGAGAGAAGGGGCAAACCATTCGAAATTATGAAAGGAACAAGTCTTATTCGCCAGTTACCTGTCATATTTTACATATCCATAACGTGGAAGGGGTTGGCTAAAATGAACCCTTTTGTTGAGTATTAAAGCGTGTTCATTTTGAAAGCTGGGTTTTGTTGAAAGCTCTGGTCCCTTCACATTTGCAAGGGGTGTACACACACTGCCCTTGAGTGCCTGAAGAGAATCATATTTTATCTGACATTTTTGTTACTATATATATATATATATGTAGGTAAGGTAAAGATTTTGCTTTGTTTTAAAGGGGTATTAGAGATCTTAAAACCTTCCATACCGTGTAGTGTATTGGAATATAAAACACGCATACAAACAATACTGATACACTTTGAAGGACACTAATGCCAAACGCGTTTCGACCTCAAGAAATCATCATCAGTGACAAACAGGTTAAATCATATAATATAAATCAAAAGATTATGGTTTTGTAAAGAACTTACCTTTATTCTCTGTTAAAAAAACCATAATCTTTTGATTTATATTATATGATTTAACCTGTTTGTCACTGATGATGATTTCTTGAGGTCGAAACGCGTTTGGCATTAGTGTGCCTCATAGTTTAAACAGTTTTGTTTGTAAGCATATTTTATATTCTGGTATTAGAGAAATTCTTTTGGAGAAACAGCCATCTTCCGGTCTATTTTGGAGTCGAATACCAGACTTCTGGAACATCACAACACAAAATTAAGAAGTAAGTTTATTATGTGTTACAACTATGGCAAGATTTTTCCGTATAATTTTTATGAATTAATCTTAAAAATAAATCGCGTAGTCTATGAACTAATCTTCATTTCAAGACATTAATTATTAGTCATAGAGAAATAAATATGTATTTTTATGATGGTTACAGGAACGTTTCAGTTACTAAGTATTTAATGTGAGATCGCCGACATATTGTGTCTGTCTATTACTGGAATATTAAAATAGGTGAAATATTTCAAAGTGCAATGCGTTCACTGATAAATTTTGGAAGACAATTCTCACTTCCCGGCTTCTAGCATGAACAGCTAAGATACGTCATCTGTGATTCAAATATTATCAAAGTTTCGAGGAATTAACTGTTTATCCGAAAAGGCTATAATTTTTATAACCTCTATACGTAAAAATACAGCACATCGCGACCGAGTTGTTTACACTTGATTTTAATATTGTAGTCTCGGGTTCAGATCTTGTAATGTAGACCGGCTGTTCTGACGAGGTGTTTTCGTCCAGTCAAATGCCGGAACATTACGATAAATTAATCTATGACTCTCCTGTTCATATCCTTTCCAATTAACAGTAATTAATTCTGTCATTCACTGCTATAAACTGAGCTACTCACTTCATCGTTAAATAAACCACAAATAAATAAAATACGCAAGATAATAATTATAAGTCTCTAAAATGAACATGACCCTTCATGATATCGTATATCTTATTTATAAAAATTGTTTGTATTATATTTTTATACGCGTAATTAATAAATTCACGTATCTGTTTCCAGTGTGTGAATGTTATAATGTGAAATGTATTTCAGAAGTAAATTGTTCACCCCTGATATAGCTGAAAGCGAAAGTTGACGTGTCAGTATTCTTCTGAGGGTTACAAAAAGTATTTTTGGGTGGAAGGGGTTTAGTAGAAGCATAACACCCTACTCTCGTAATGTACTACAGTATTCATGAAGCGAAATGTCCTGCTCGGGGTTATTATGAATTGTAAACCGAGACGAACCTACTTGAAGCTACGCTGTCCAGTCACTTTTATTTTGACATGGACGTATTCGTAACAGGTTACATGTGGAACAATACCTTCTTACTGAGAACAATCTTGTGGTTCTCGGAGATAAATTATCCCCCACGTTACATCGTTAAATCATTTGATTTCACGCGATACGTAATCGTACGTACAGTGTTCAACATTTTAAAATGTAGTCTCCGAGTCTGGATACTTCACTGTCTGGCCGAGTGGTTAGAACGCCTGCTTAATATTTGCAAAGTCTCGGGTTTAAAACTAGGCAAGAAGACCGATTATCCTGATTCAGTTTTTCCTGGTTTTCCTCAGACCAAAAAAATTATGACGGTAATACCTTAAAGTAAGTCATTAACACTTCTTCAAATTCACCCAGTGTAGTCTGAGATACTGACAGCGTTGTTAAATAAACAACAGATAAACATATTTCTGAACTTTTAGCCACAGTTCCACATTTTATACATCAGATACAGGAATTTTCGTCTCAAAAGGGCAGATTAATATAATCTTATGCTTATAAACCATATTCTAATGCAATAATATTTAACCTTTTATGTTCTCGTACCCCCAGATATAATTTCTCTTCAACTTTGTACCCCCAAAGTTATTGGCGTATAATTCAAGTTATACATAGTATATAATCTACATCTAAAATAAATTAAATAAATTACATTACTGATTATTCAGTGTTTATCATAAAATAATATTTTTTTTTTAAATTTCACGTACCCCCTAAGATGTCTTCACGTACCCCCAGATATAATTTCTCTTCAACTTTGTACCCCCAAAGTTGTTGGTGTATAATTCAAGTTATACATAATATATAATCTACATCTAAAATAAATTAAATAAATTACATTACTGATTATTCAGTGTTTATCATAAAATAATATTTTTTTTAAATTTCACGTACCCCCTAAGATGTCTTCGCGTACCCCCAGATATAATTTCTCTTTAACTTTGTACCCCCAAAGCTGTTGGTGTATAATTCAAGTTATACATAGTATATAATCTACATCTAAAATAAATTAAATAAATTACATTACGGATTATTCATTGTTTATCATAAAATAATATATATATATTTAAATTTCACGTACCCCTAAGATGTCTTCGCGTACCCCAGGTTGAAAACCACTGTTCTAATTTATGCCTAGTAATTCATAAGAGAATGAACGAATTTGTATAAAGAAACCTCCGAGACTGTTAACGGCTTGATATTACAACTTTATCTGTTTCATAAAAATTATTTCCACGTAAAAAAAACTGCTGATGGAGTTTTGTGTCCTATTATTTTTTCATGTACGTTCCCTTCTGCTGTTTTACAAACCCTCTGACTGCTAATATCTCAACCCCTTTCGCCGAGGCTGTGAGTTCGTGTAGATTGTTACTAGAGCATCAAGGCACCGGTTCTAACGTAACTTAAAAGGGGTTAATCTTGTAATGCGACATGTAATCAGCGAGTCGTATGCTCGGATTACAGGATTACTGTCAAAATGAACATAAAAGAGCCTTCCTGTCAAACGAAACTTCCGTTCACAGAAGGGCGTTTGCACTGAGGCAACGAAAGACATTTCTGGTCCCAGAAAACACAAGGTATTTTCTAACACTCAAACTACGAATGTTAGGTTAGGTTAGGTTAGGATAGGTTAGGTTAGGTTAGGTTAGGTTAGGTTAGGTTATGTTACGTTAGGTTAGGTTAGGTTATGTTAGGTTAGGTTAGGTTATGTTAGGTTAGGTTAAGTTAGGTTGAAGAAAAATTTATGTTGAGATTCTTCATAAATAGTAATTTTAACCAGTGTTACTATCGGTACGTGTAAGATTTTTGGTTGGGGGAAATGAAGATAACTTCTTCAGAAGGCCTCTCATCCATGAAGTTATATCAAGCCGGAAGGGGACAGACGCTCCCAAGCTCGAAACAAAACTTTTTGCAAATCGATTTAATCGAGGGCTATCGAGATCCAAATCGATTACTCCTTACCGATTAATCAGACTACACTTAGAAATCGGACAGATTAGTCACAACAGCCACTAAATGTTAGGGATTTGATTTCCTTTTGAGACAAAAATTATTTTCTTTACCAAGGCGTCCTGACTGAGTCAGTGGTTAAGTTGATACCGGGAGCCTAATTGCTGGTATAAAGAGGCGAGAGCGTGAAGGCGACCTCCCAACTTTCATTCAATGAAGAAGTCTATAATCGAATTTGATTTAAGGTCCACGAAATGTTTATCACTGACTGTCACACCGTAAGTCATGAGCGAATTTACGGCGTTCAAAAAGACTGTATTATAAGTCTAATTACATTTTGTCCATATTTGACTTTTCTGTGTATCAAATAGCATCCTTAACACAACCATAAGTTATGTGACTTTATTATTCTATAAGAGCTAGAGACCGCCACGGTGGTCTAGCGGTTAGAACGCTGGCCTTGTAATCCTGGGGTCTTGGGTTCGATTCCCGGCGGTGCCCGAATTTATAACTTGTGTTGGGCAAGGCCGTGGTCTAGGCAACACGGAGTTTTCCTCCGTGGCATCCCAACAATTACTCCATTCACACACAGAAGAAGGCAATGGCAAACCACTTCTGGATCATCTGCCAAGAACGTATATGAACATGTCCCAGTCCGAGAAAAGGATGGAATGATCCTGTTCATATGGACCTGTCGTCAGACAGAACACTAAATAATAATAAGATGAGGTGGTCTAGCGGTTAGAACGCTGGCCTTGTAATCCTGGGGTCACGGGTTCGATTCCCGGCTTTGCCCGAATTTATAACTTGTGTTGGGCAAGGCTGTGGTCTAGGCAACACGGAGTTATCCTCCGGGGGCTTCCCCGGTTTCTCCGTGGCATCCCAACAATTACTCCATTCACACACAGAAGAAGGCAATGGCAAACCACTTCTGGATCATCTGCCAAGAACGTATATGAACAGGTCCCAGTCCGAGAAAAGGATGGAAGGATCCTGTTCATATGGACCTGTCGTCAGACAGAACACTAAATAAAATAAATAAAAAATAAAAGCTAGAGGTATTTGTTAGTTTTCAGAAGTTGTAGCTTTGGAGATGCCGAGATCGGCTTACCCTTGTGTCTTTGACACCTATCAACTGACGAAGTTACCTTGTTCCTGGCCAAAACGTAGCCGACAAAAGGGGATTACGTAACACTGAAAAGGCAATTTATCCTTGGTCACCCATAATGAAATGACACGTTGAGCGTAAAACTTAGACCGTAAAATATAATTCTACTGCACTGGCAAAATACTAATCCCATGAATACAAGACTGGAATGAATTTCTTGAAAAGAATTAAAAAAGAAGGTGTTGAAGCCTGTTCTAATTTTGTGCTACGAACTTTTTTGTGTAATGTGTGATAATCCACGAACAACAGTTATTTTCCACTTGAAGAAAATGAAGGGGCCCCGAAAAAAGAACCCCCCCGCTGTCAGCAATAAGGGACGGACAGACATCTTGGTAAATCCCTTAACACATCCCCCTTGCTGCAAGCTGTCTCATACCCTTCATTAGATTTTATCCACGTGTAAAATCGTTTTCATTTTTTAGCGGGTTATAGGAACAAGTTTAACAAAGGCCGATCCATGTTTTCCGTAGAAGTAAAAAAATTGTTAAACGTATATCGATACATGTATCGAATAACGCGAGGTTTTCCTTCAAAAAAAAAAACCTGGCACTTTTAACAAAAACCTGCTCTCAATACCCACTTCAAGATTACAGGGGATGGGATTTCTAAACGTTTCTTTAATCTAGAACATTTGCCGAAAAGAAATTATAATTTACAAACATTTTTTAACTCAAGTCACACGTGAAACAGCTGAGTCTGAAAAAGGTACGGTACATACAGATCACTGTAGCCTTGCGAAGATTGAACAGCTCGCCGTAGACCAGTCTTTAGAGCCTTTGTAAAAAGTTTTAGAGACGAAAATAAATTGTCTGAAAGTCCTCACATATCAGGTTTACTGATTTTATCACAAATTTATTTTAAAAAAAAACATTATTTTACAGTTTCGACAGAACTTAATGCCGAAACGTCAGTTTTGTCGAGTTACAGTTTATATAAAATAATAGATCCTAAAAAGCAGTCTTCTCCACAATTAAGGACTCTGAGTGCTTTCTGCTGTACCAGCTTCTCAAATGGCCAGCTTAAACGGTTTTATGAATTTTTCCGACGTTTCGGAGAGTAGTAATATCCTAACCCAGAAGGAAATTGCTGCCACATCACAGAGTGTGATAAATAACATAAAATGGTTGTTGAGTCATAGTCTGCTAGAAGTTCAACGATGGTTTCGAGGTGCATGATGCTTCCATCATCAGGGATTTATCGTGAAATCCAGAAACGAGAAATTACCGCAGTACTCAAATATAAATTTTATTGGCATGTGAAATATTATTGTAGGATTAAACCTGCTATTACTACAACAGCTCGTATCTGGCACAATTCATCTGTGGAAATCTTACATTTTAATGTCAATATTTTGTGTTGTGTTATATTTGTACGTCGGGCAGCAGACGAGCTAAGAAATTATATATTTAACCATCGGAGTACATCAAATTAATGAACTTGTAGTAAGTAACTTGTAACAAACTGACAAACGATCTCGATGGTTTGGTTACAAGTCGTCTCGGGACAGATGTGGCACGCGGACCACCATTTGGGACACACCTTTCCACTTAAACATTATACAAACAGCCGAAGCAGAAGATGATTTTCGTACAAGTAATATGTTAAATTCTTTTAGCTACTGGTATATGTTTATTTATTAAAATTTGTCAAATAAATTAACAAATAGCAGAAAGAATGAACATTTGAATGAAAATAGAATAAATGCCTATTCATAAATGAATGGATCACACGTCCAGTCGCACTGTGGACTTACATTTCTGTTTTTATGTGTGACTTCCATTTTAATATTATCTTCGTATGTTTCGACGGTTATCAGAAGTTCGCCTTCTCTGATTACTCTGGCTTACCTGCCGACTGTGAAACAAATCGAAATGAAATTTGAGATGTCTCAAGTCAATGCGTAGTACAGTCATAGAGAAGTTTTATGATAATTATGAGTAATCTAATTGACATTAATACCATATATTTAGGTTTATTTAGAGTAGAAAAATAATATGTCAGGGGGTTAAAAATATTTACAGTTAAAATTCGTAGGCGTATAAAAATGAATTACTTGCAATTACAAATTTAAAACCTAATTTAACTTCATTTTAAATATTAATGAGATATGTATGAAAAGCATTTATAAGTTTATGTAAATCATTAGGTCTGTTTTTAAAATTGAGCCAGAAGTAAATTTTAATAGCGATTACCAACATGGGCTGTGTTACAGAAATATATTCTTCCACAGCTGAAGCAGATAGCTACTGTACATTTTTATTTGAGAATTAATATTTTTTTTTTTCAATTGTAACACTGATTTTAATTAAATTCAACTTTCGTAAAGTTTAATTAAATTTTAATTATCAGCTTCTCTTACGCTGGATAATATTTTGAAAATGTATAATTAAATGTAATATTTTGAAATATGATCACTTAATTATAAACAACTTTTTAATAAAGTGACTTAATTCAATGTACCTGTTGGGAATTCGACAGGCCTACATACGCTCTATAGTGACAGGTCGTATAGCTCCAATATTTGTTGACCTAGACACTAGATTTGGTGAGTAGTCAGCGTCACACTATATCGAAGAAAAAAGTACAAATGAAAATAAGTTTAAGCTTTTAAACCTAATCTAGAATTAGCGTTCATTGTAGTTTTTCAAGCATTGAAAAAGTAGTTGTTTGTCGTGAGGGTGTGAACACGTGGTATCACTTCTAATTGCCACAGCCAACCTCAGAACGCGTGGCCTGCGTGTGGTGTTAACCCTATCAAAATCATTTTAGTATCGGACTATCCACGTGCTGTGGCACGTGTGCAGTTCGCGCTTTTCACTTGTTAAAACATGATCGATCAAGCTGTCACGCGACTGGATTAAACGATAACAATTACGGAACAAGTGACGACTGGCGGCTAGCTGGAGGGCTCTGCTGTGCCTTCGTGGCACCCGTGAATCCCACGGGGTACTTCAACAGTCCGAGACCTACGTCCGAGCTGTAAAAAGCTGTCTCTTGAATCTTTAATTACAAATGATCGCGACTTCACAATTGGGCTCTCTTTTTTTCAATCTGTACGACGCGTAGAACACTTTGGGGTCTCAGAAAGCTCTTTTACAGGGCTGAAATCGGTCGGAACGTGAAGATACCTATTCACCGATGTGTCAATACGTCGCCTTTTAATACCGCGCGTTTTTACGCATTCTGTGATATAATTACACAAGATAAACTTTGTATTATTTGAGGTTTTCACAGCGGTGAGTATGAAGATTTCGCCCTGATGACGGAGGCAGTATGACCTCTGAAACGTTGGTTAACATCGACCAGACTACACAGCGCAACAACCCAGAAGACAGAAATCTTTATACTCTGATGACGGAGGCAGTATGACCTCTGAAACGTCGGTAAACATCGACCAGACTACACAGCGCAACAACCCAGAAGACAGAAATCTTCATACTCTGATGACGGAGGCAGTATGACCTCTGAAACGTTGGTAAACATCGACCAGACTACACAGCGCAACAACCCAGAAGACAGAAATCTTCATACTCTGACGGCGGAGGCAGTATGACCTCTGAAACGTTGGTTAACATCGACCAGACTACACAGCGCAACAACCCAGAAGACAGAAATCTTCATACTCTGACGGCGGAGGCAGTATGACCTCTGAAACGTTGGTTAACATCGACCAGACTACACAGCGCAACAACCCAGAAGACAGAAATCTTCAGGATAAACTTTGTTTTACAAAGTCGAAATAACACTGGCTACATGGATCAGCCTACTCATTGAGAAGCTGATGGTCTCTCAGCTGGTAAAGATATTCCACACCTTTTACAGAAAACAAAGGTTCACTACTTTAAGAACTGATCCCCATTTGCGTCATATGAATTCTGTCCACACTCTTATATTCTATTTCAAAAAATTCCGCTTAGAAGATGAATATCTTCTGGGATATTGCACCGTGTAGTCTGGTAGACGTTTACCGACGTTAGGTAGCCAAACCAGGGTATCCTCGTCCTGTCCTCCGCGTGTTCCCCTTTTATGTGACGACAAAATCAGAATCCAACTTTCGAAACGTCATGGTTTATGATTTTATATTCTAGACGATGGACAAAGTTTATAAAATGCACATTTTGACTCATCATCAAAAATTTTCAAACTTTGAGGTATAACCATTTATGAACGTAAATTAACAAGCTCCAAACGTGAATTCCTTACCAGAACACAAATTCGCCTTTTTCGTTAGTTCCCACATTGGCCACCCCACGACTTTCTGTATCCACCATTTTATTATCACATCTCGTAGGATATTTAAAAATACAATTTTAAGTTCGTACAGAATAACATAACCTCCACATCAAATTTCATCCAAATCCGTCCATTGGTTCTCGAGTTAGATGAACGTATAATAAATTTCAGTCTACATAAAGAAATTGTTAATACGTAACATTTTCGTGAAGTACTGAGAGTCTGTGCTGTTGTACGCATGCGCCAGTCGGTACTTGTCTTCGAGCTGTCGGTTTTCAATGCAAGATACATTTATCGGCCGGAGAATCCCCTCTTCTAAATCCCCGCTAGAGATAGTACTTTAATCATTTTCTATACGAAACAATGGACAACTTCACTTTTTATGGACGTTTAGGGTGCTTATAATGGCAGCATGCCCGCTTAAAAGCCCATCCCTTGGGTCAACCAAACTGTTCCAGCCTTTTGAGAGCTCACAAAGTACTTTCCTTGTGAAAATGGGTTATCCTGTAGGTAACCTACAATTTGAAGTGCAGTGAAGTTTAGAAGCAGAATCATCTACGTACCAAGATTTAAGGTATGGACCCGTAAGTATATTATTTCCGTCTCTGCGATGGGCTGATCACTCATCTAAGGATTTCTACCGAATGTCTAAAATAATAATAAACCTCACATGCGTGTGGAGGTTAAGATTCTTCAAGGACTGTAGAGCCTTTGATAATAATAATTTCTGTCCACATAACAAATTTATAACATTAATTATGTATTAATAACAGATATATTATAACCACACCGAGTTTCTGACTGCCATCAGGTGGAATGTCGTGTATGCAGTGTGGCCATAATTTAAATTTTGCTCGGATTTCTATGTAAATTAAGCCACTTTTCCACAAACGTCAAATTTTCTTTTCAATTTCATCAGGAAAGTTACGTATTTGGCTCATAACCTGTTTAGTCGTGAGGTTAAAACTGTTATCTCTGTCTTCAGGGTAGAAATAAGTGACCTCAAAGACGGAGGTGATTTATTAGAAAACCTCGTAACCAAATTTTCGCCCTGGTGAAAACTTCCAATATTGTTTTCTCATCTTTTCAGCTGTTCGGTTTACTTCAAAGGCGGTGGAACAGATGAGATTTCAGCCACGTTTTTCAAACATTATAGCCTTTTTATTTGTCAGATATTTTTACGAAATTTTTTTTGGTAAGCTTTCTCTAATAGAGGCAGCAGGGACCTCTGAAGCGCTGGTAAACTTCTACAGCCCAGAAGACAGTCGTCATCTGTCTGCCTAGCGATGTAGTATTTGTAGACTGCAAGTTGACTTTAACTTCTGTGGTTAAATCAGTGCGTGGTAAAACAGAACAGATAACTGAATCTCGTCTTATCGACAATTACGCGTTCGTATTTCAACAAGGCGAGACCAAGGAAGGTTGTGATCACACTGGGGGAGAGTCGGAAATCGGTTTACTCTACTTGAGGTCGTATCTTCTGGCTACTACAAAGACCGCCGTCACTTCGCTTCTCATCAGGTAATACTGAAAGGGCTTTCGCAGGTGGGTTTATTGGCGTATAGTTAGTTTTTCATTGCTTTGAACAAACAATGGCTCGGCGTCCCCTATATTGCCCTATGACCAATAACAAATTCGAGAGGGTACATTGTGTATAAGACCATTGAAAACCCCCATGAATTAAATTCTCGACAACATCGATACAGTAATTAATAAATAAAGGTACGGAACACTCCATATTTTTTTTTTTACAAAAAACGTAGTAGATATGATTTCTATTCAACTTTGTACCCCCAAAGTTGGTGTATAATTCAAGTTATACATAGTATATAATCTACATCTAAAATAAATTAAATAAATTTCATTACTGATTATTCAGTGTTTATCATAAAATAATATAATTTTTTTTAAAATTTCACGTACCCCCTAAGATGTCTTCGCGTACCCCCAGATATAATTTCTCTTCAACTTTGTACCCCCAAAGTCGTTGGTGTATAATTCAAGTTATGCATAGTATATAATCTACATATAAAATAAATTAAATAAATTACATTACTGATTATTCAGTGTTTATCATATTATAATAATTTTTTTGAAATTTCACGTACCCCCTAAGATGTCTTCGCGTACCCCCAGATATAATTTCTCTTCAACTTTGTACCCCCAAAGTCGTTGGTGTATAATTCAAGTTATACATAGTATATAATCTACATCTAAAATAAATTAAATAAATTACATTACTGATTATTCAGTGTTTATCATAAAATAATATATATTTTTTTAAAATTTCACGTATCCCCTAAGATGTTTTCGCGTACCCCCGGGGGTAAGCGTACCTCAGGTTGAATACCACTGCCTTAAGGGAAATAAATCCAGCTTAAGACGTGTCTAAGTCACTTTACTGACTCCTCTGTCCCGGCTTCAACTACTGACGGAAATCGAACCAAATCATGTAGCCCGCATTAGTCATTTTAATGACTAACCTACCCCGGGGTAAACTCCTGACGAGAATAGAGCCTAATGATCTAGAAACCAGCTAGTCACTTTTTTGACTGAATTGTCCCGAATTTAAAATTTTATTGGACTGAGAGACGACTACATTGTTTATGTTAACAGATGGTGAATAATTGTGTAATAAAATACCATGTTAATGTTCTGGTTCTGAAAAATGGAACATTCGAATACTCTCCTTCCTACACTTACGAGTCTCATCGATATTTTCGTGATATTTCTGTCTTCCTCAACTGTAATATTAGATTCTACGTTTAAAAAAGCTACTCTGGTTTTCATGATAACATTAACATTCGTTAAGACACAAGAAGACCTCTCCTATTATTAAAAATAATCGACTTATATCAGTCTACCTGGAACAGACTTATTGTCGATAAGAAATTGCTAACTTTTATGTAACCCAAAAGCTCGCTCATCTCCGTATTCGTATTGGTCCTATCCTGAGCTGGTACAATCCACCTCTCCTCTCGAAGACTATAATATTTTACCAAGACACCCTCAAATGTTCGGTTCCTATCTACACGATTCTAAGTCTTCAACAAATGACGTCGTCGAATAATATAACAATCTCACGAGTCGATAATCTTTGCAGAGAACTCGTACGTGACGCTGTTTTGAGGTTATGTTTATGTTAGAATATTGGCGTACAGTTGGCAACTCTGAGACAACCCTTTCGAAGCCTTTACCGAGTGCTTGGGTATCAGAGGTTACAATCTTTAGTTTCACCCCCATCTGTGGGGAACACTGCCTCATGCCACAAAGGTTTTGAGAACACCATTCTCCTATTCCTGGACAACTGAACGCGTAACCAACCACTTTTAGTACAAGTAAATTGTCCTCTTTTCTGCATTGTTACTGCCTTTCAAGTGTTCTTCATACATTACGTTCTATTTTTTAAGAATAAAATAACGCTTACACATAACCACTACAGATTAAAAGTTCCATTCAACAAAGATTATACAGTTCGGTTTACATTTTAAATTTAGAAAGCTGTGTTGTAGACAGTGGAGAATTAGTGAGTCATAAGGGAACTTTAGCCTGCCAGGATTTGGTTGGTAGTATTCAACTTTTTTGTTCGTGTACCCCCAGATATAATTTCTCTTCAACTTTGTACCCCCAAAATTGTTGGTGTATAATTCAAGTAATACATAGTATATAATCTACATCTAAAATAAATTAAATAAATTACATTAATGATTATTCATTGTTTATCATAAAATAATATATATATTTAAATTTCACGTACCCCTAAGATGTCTTCGCGTACCCCCAGATATAATTTCTCTTCAACTTTGTACCCCAAAGTTGTTGGTGTATAATTCAAGTTATACATAGTATATAATCTACATCTAAAATAAATTAAATAAATTACATTACGGATTATTCATTGTTTATCATAAAATAATATTTCTTAAAAAAATTTCACGTACCCCCTAAGATGTCTTCGCGTACCCCAGGTTGAATACCACTGCAGTCAACAATGTAACCGAATTATTTCAGAGGAAAATTAGTTTAATTAAGGCAGAAAATTTTTTGGGGGGGCGTTAATATTAACTTACTAAAATACAAATACGTCTTTTATGTAAGCATTTGAGTCATATGATTAACCTACAATGGCGATAAGTTTTATTTCGTTAAAAATTCACCACATCGAAATATGTTTGTAAGTAAAACTATTTAGATTCCAGTAATTTCTTTCTTATATAATATTCCTACTTTTACGCTGAAATTATTTAGTGAAAACCGATGGAGCTCGGTTCGAGGTTTATTTACAAAATAATAGACCGATACCTATCAAAATAAAATTCGACCTAAATATTTAAACTTTAGACCACTTCAACACATGTCAGTAACATCGAATGCCCTTATAGTAACTGAATTCAGTTGCACGTAATTAGTACATTGTCTAATTATTTTACAATGAAACAGTGTCTGATTTTTAGGTTATATGAAGCTTCAATACCAACGAGAGATCTTCGTGAGATTTCTGATTCTTGTACGGGTTATGTTCATACAACAATGCCCCCTCCACAGTGCACTGAGCACTAAGCCCATTGTTAGGCCGCGTGTCGTTGCTTTAGATTTGAATTAACCACGGAAATGTGGGCTGAAATGGTCGACAAATTGAAATGTAATCGATTCTTCATGCCGCGCTGATACACGAAGAGGGAGCTATGACACGTGTCGAGTGCGTCTGTACCAGGAAGATATTACAGGAGTGCGTATGCAGCTCTGTGTAGCTAATCATTAGCTCGTTACGTCAAATGTCATTGCACGTGACTTGTCTGGCTTTTGTGATGTTCATTTGTTTTCAAATCGAACTGAAGGCCGAGGGTAAACGAATCACATTATTATACAAACGACAAATTTATCACCCCTTAATAATTAAAATAAATTCATTTATTAAAGTGTTTACCAACGGAAAGGATCTTGAAATACAAGGACGTTCTCATTTAAATACTGCAAATGTGGAAAATGAAAGCAAATATAATCCCAATAATTATTATAATATGTTAATAATAATAATAATAATAATATTCCTTATAATTTAATATAAATAAAAATATTTAGTTATAAAAGTAATTTGATATAATTGCGTCATATTGTGAATTAAAATTTAATTATTCGTGTTTTTTTCCGTCTAATCACAATTGTATATAAATAAAATTATACATAAGATATTAAAATATCATTTACATATTTGGTACAATTTTTTACTACATGTTTCGGTTACATCGAACCATCTTCAGGTGTAAAGTTAAAAGTTAAAGATTATAATTTAGTAATTAAGTTTTAGTTTATAAGATTATAATTTTTAATTTTTAACTTTACACCTGAAGATGGTTCAATGTAACCGAAACATGTAGTAAAAAGATGTACCAAATATGTAAATGATATTTTAATATCTTATGTATAATTTTATTTATATACAATTGTGATTAGACGGGGGAAAAAAACACGAATAATATAAAAGTAATTTAAAAAGACACAACTGTATTATCCTGTAAATTTTAATATTTTGAAATTGTAATTAATACACGTGACGTACGACTAGTTTAACCCAGGTCCACCATTTATATGTAATTATACCAGAGTAAAACAAAGAACAGGTAGATGATAAATGCGTACAAATTTTTAGATAGAAATTCCGAAGATAAATCAGTTGGTAAACCTGCAGACCGGATGTCAACATTAAAGTGAATCTCAAGGTCACGTGGAGTGAGGTATGATTGGATTTGTCTGGCTCATGACAGGGGCCAGTGGCGGATCTTGTGAAATGGAGATTATAACACAACGAAAATGACTCCAGTTAATTTAACCTACACTTTAGAGTGAGTCAGAATTTTACGGACATGAAAGCTTCAGTGATTACATACGCGTGGGTGGCGAGACATTATGATATTTCCGCTTCTAATGCTATTAATTGTGTTGTGTGTAATAAATTATTGGCGTACGTATTTATTCGTGAGAATCACAAGCAGCAGGAAGAGACTACATGGTCAGTTTAGTTCGTAATAATGATTTAATACTGTGCAAATCGAGATGTTACGGTCATTCTGGTCTCCGGCGGAAGCGACCGTGATTATGCCTGAGTTCTCTCTCAGGGGAGACCCTGAGGAACGCGATGGATGGGAGGGTAGGTCGTAGTAGCTGGAGCTCGTCACGCCGAATTTGCCAGCTTCCAATTTTGTTTGACTATTGCACTTTCTAGCTGATTGATGTTTTCACGGAGCCTTGAATTAGGTTAAATGATGCTAGAATGCAGAAAGGTTATTTCTTGTATACAGGGTGATTAAAAATATTAAATCCAAACACTTAACATAAAACAACGACGTTTACACATTTCTGAAATGGTAATATGCGTATGGGAATATGTAATTAGCAGACAAATTAACAAAATTTAATTGTTTAAACATCTTAAGTAAACCTTAAAGAAGGCTGTATTCTGGGTTATTGCGTTGTATATTCTGGTAGATGTTTACCGGCGTCTCAGAGGCAACAACTACGTCTGAGACCTCCCGATAAATTTTGTTCCTAGTTCTGAGGATTGAGAAAAAAAATTGTTTTTTTTCAGAATTTGGCCCACAATGAACCTCAGTTTTGCTGGATTGTGGTCTTCTGGGCTTTGAAGCTGAGTAATGTTGTATGTGATTTCTTTTTACAAGATCGCGTCTGTCTTTAAGGGTAGACATTTGACGTTTTGCTAGGTAATTTCGTAGAGAACAAAATTCTTATAGCACAAATTGCTATTGGGAAATAGTGAAATTCCCAAATCAAGAGGTCATTTGATAACGAAATTCAAGTTAATTTAAAATAAATAAAAATGTAGACCTAGGTCTCGTACAGAACAGGAGAGAAGAATTGAAGAACAGATTAGGAGTTCGGGATATAATACAAATAATAAAAGAATTGAGGTTGAGGAAGGTAGAACAGAGGACGGGAAGACGACGATAATATTAAAAAGGAAAAGATATGCAAAATTAAAATTAAGTGAAAGTATTCCAAGAGCTTTTTACTGATACTCTACGTTCATATTCTTTAAAGCCATTGCATCAGGTCACTTTATAAGTGATTTGAGTATTTCGTCAGTTCGCTGTCAGCTAAAACTGTGCCGCGTTTAGATGAGAAAGGGTTTGTATTCAGTTTATCTCTAGGTAAAGATAAAAAGGATTTGAACGAACTTACACAAGACTCTTTAAAGTCAGCGATTTCTTAAGTAAAAACCAGGCCTTCACGTATCTTCCTGATAACTCATAAACGTAGCGGCATTGCTTTTGACAAAAATGAGAGCACGTATCGGCCATAACCCCCGCCCTACCGAAACAGCCCCTATTTTCTGAATATCAGTAGCATTCTGGCAAATATTCTCCTCCATCCCCCCCATAAATAACATAAATCACATCCTAGGGATACAGGGGGTGATTTAGGCTCAGCAGTCACCCTCGTGTGGTGCTGGTAGTTTTGTAGTGCCAATGTTTACTCCAGTGCCTCCTGGTGGCGTGTGTCTGAATGACGCTGCAGCTGCATCAAGATTCGCTGAATAATTTCTGTTTTATTTAGAGAAGAACGAATTATGTGACACATATGATTTGTTATTAGGATATTATTAAAAAAAACGTAGTTTTGAAACAAGTGACATTTATTCTGAATTTCACTTCATTTTCTAAATTTCCGTATTATTTTCTCAATTATTGTTTGGTTCGTTTAACGACGTTATTAACAGCTGTTACATAGCGTCTGATGGTGTGATGAAAAGTGAATAATGAACTGAAAAGGATGTAGAAGGAATCGGTTGTGGTTTAATATAGGGTAATCTCTCGGTTTTGAAATTAATGACTAATGCCACGAAAATCCTTAGAATAGGTTAGGTCACCTGTCCGTGGTTTAAACTTTTGACCTCTGGAATTTGAAATGAAATTTTAAAAACTCGACTGAATTTCCAGCCTGTTGTTGATATCTATGACTGTTTCATTCATCTAGAGACATCAGCTGTGAGAATAGAAAGATTTTAAGAATACTTTAAGTCATACAGAATTTGTGTTCACAAATGTCGACTAGTTGAATAAATAGTTAGAATTACATGAGCTTTGAGGTTTATCCCTTCACCTCATCTAGATATCTCTGTAATTATCTCATCTTGAAGATATCACCCTCGTCTTCTTACCTGTGTTTCGACTGCACCTGGTTCGAATTCCGGGCGTGGAAATGATTTCTCTGATTGGGACTGATTATGGAAGCAAGATTCAGAGACATAACGTACGCGATATTGGAATAAAATAAATAATAACTGATATTAAAAATTAAATTTTATTTAAAATATATCAAAAACCACGGCTACTCGTAATAATTGATTAATTAAAAAGTAAAATATCACTACGTAGTGAAAGTGAAAAGTTACAGAAACAATAGGATAAAAAATAATTTTTATAAAATATTTAAATCAGTGACACGGCACATTTAATGATATGAAGAATAAATAAATCTTAATTGACTCTCTGACAATTGTTCCAGCAATAAATGAACACTTAGTGATGTATAAGATGGCTGTCTTCTGGGTTAATGCGCCATGAAGTCTGGTAGAAGGTTACCGACGTCTTATACGTCCTTGCTGCCTTCATCACGGCGTCATCTGTAAAACGTCAGCAACCCAGAAGAAAACCAACTTGAGAATCATCATTATATATATTTATTTTTCCAGTCTATACACAAAACAGTTTTAAAATAATGTTGTTAAAATTATTTATAACATTTACAATATAAATTGCATTATATATGCAATTTATATTGTAAATGTTATAAATAATTTTAACAACATTATTTTAAAACTGTTTTGTGTATAGACTGGAAAAATAAATATATATATATATTGATATAACACAAACATGACGCAATTAAGATATAAATTGAGAATCATCGCTGTCAGAACCTGAAATATCTCCAGTGTTGTAATCAGCGTAGAATTTCAAAGAAATCATTTCCGTCGTTCCACACTTTTTTCCGAAATAGTTTACCGGTAATTTGTGTAATTACAGGCCCATTTCTGTGCCATAGGCCGCTCTTACGTTCAGAGGTCGGACTTGGCCCTAATACTGTGCACGTAATACGGTGGGGGGGGGGGGGGGACCGACGAATTCAAACATGCTCTGGTTCAATCACCATGGGCTAAAGTACCATTCGATCTGCTTGTCATTTCAACCCAAACAGAACGTTTCTAACAAATCCTTGGTTATATCTTGTTACTAGATTCATCTATTGATGTCGTATAAATACTGCAATTGACAATGTAACTTCCGTCGCCAATTTAATACATTTCAAGAAAATTTAGCTGTTACTACAGACAGGTGGAGATCGTTGTGTCAAATCATAAAGGAAACAATTAGAAATCAAGAATTACAGTGAAGTAGAAAATTAGCTTAGTTTTATTTAAAAATTCAAAGAACTATGGTAAATTCATGTATCAATTTTTGAGATTCGAGGTTCTCACTGTAACTTTTATGAATATGGCTGTCTTCTGGGATGTTGAATTGTGTAGTCTGGCAGAATTTTACCGATTTTTTTAAGATTTTCCTGTCAGTACTTATCGCCCTGATGATGGAGGCATGCAAACATATTTGAAACGTCGATAAACGTCACACAGACTACTCGGTTTAACGTCCCAGAAAAGTCATTTCAACTTGTACGAATTTCTGCATTTTTCCCACAGAGTGTGTTTATGGATTTTTGTAATATACATAAAATATTTCCCTAAAACTTATCAAGAAATTGATCTCTGTAATGGAGACGCGCGTTTTCTTTGAGGTAGGAACTGAATTTATAAATATTGTTTAGATGAGATTGGGGTTCGGAAGGGATGGATATTTCTACGACTTCAAGCCAATTAAGTATTCTTCCATTTTTAAAAGCTTGCAACTCTAACGATGTAGGTTTTAAAAAAATGACACGAGGGTGTTTGATTTAGAAGAACAACAACCCCTAATCTACTCTGTTTGACTAATCATATCTGGGGTTCAATGTCAGTCCATGTTGGCCAACCTGACTGCTGGTTTGTAGTCTATTATTTCAGGCAAACGTCATATTTAAACTATTTAAAAAATTATCAAAATATTATCTCAAAACTCGGTTTCTATCTAAAAATAAAACACCTTTCATCATAGTTATAAACGTTTTAATGACATTTAGGAACATTCTTGATATTTATTCTAGGAAAAGAGATTCCGACAGCGACGAACATTGCCCACAGTTCGTCCTCTAATGTTCGAGAGGTAAATTAAGGAATTTGTTAAGTGCAATTTATTCGATTTTGTTTATTTCTACATGTTGAATACTTTTCCATAGATAACTGATATTTGATGAGGGGATAACTTTTACGAACAGTACGAACTGTAGGATGAAGAATAGTTATGAACTTATAAACAGGTGGTATAATTAATTACCATTGATCTGCGAAACGATAAGTTATAAGAATTTAACTAAGTGAGCTCTTGTTAACTCACCAAATTTTTGTTTTAATAAATCCATTTATTTCAAATAAAATGTTATAGATAATTTAAATTAAGTTAAAATACGATTAAAGATTATTGTTATGTACTATTTTCGACTAGTATCGACAAATCGATACATCGGAATGGTCAGTGTTAGAGTAATTGAAAAATATAATAGGCCTACTATGAGACCAGTTCTAAAGAAATGTACTCTTACGGGATATGACGTTGTTTAACCTTAAAAGTAGTGAACAAGATTTCGGAAGAACGTGGCTTTTATCAAGAGGACAGATCTTGAATGTAATACAAGAAGATAATATGTCGGTAATAAAGAATAATATAGTTTTATCATTGAAAGTATTGATTTCATTGTGTAATTCTAAAAACACAATTTTTTTATACTCGCAAAAATTTGCTCCAATATAAAAATCAAATGGTAATTATTTTTTGTGTTGGTATTATTCATACAGAATTAAACTGCAGATTTACCCACATTTTGTGAAACATTATGATAGCGCAGACCACAGGGACGACGTCCTTGAGAACTAAATATTATCGCAGTGACAGCCATTTCGCAGTTGTGGTCATAAGAGCCCACAAAAGGTCCCAATTTTGAACCTACTGCTTTAGGTCGTCCCGAAGAGTCCGTGTGACATTTCGTAACAAGCTGATCTTTCATGACGAGGTGATATTCCACCTACCCCCTCGTCCAACCCCCAGGCTGAAGGAGCTCTTGCTGAGATCCGCCATTGGTTCTGAAGTACATTCACAGTTGGCCTCTTTCTAGAACCTTAAAATGCGCTCTTACCATGGTGACAAGAGACCCATTTAAGATGGCTCAACTTGTCTACTTAAGTGCCTTTAATGATCCGGTCTTTGATTTGTACTAAAAATATAACAAAATGTGTTTAGAAAGATAATACATCAATTTATGAGTCATCTTACCGAATATTTATTGTAATGAATCCGTCGAAATGGCGTCTTTATATTCTTTGCTGTAAACAATAGACTTATTCCAATCTTGCACTTAACGAAATTAATTAATACTAAAGATAGTTTTTTCAATGGTTCAAGTACATTTTTGAACATACTAAATTATGAGATGTAATCAAGACAGCGCTTTTCTTACCATGATTTTATTAAATTATTATTAATAATATTTGAAACAAATTTTATAAAAGTCTATTCTGTCTTCTGTGTATTAACACCGTGTAGACTCGTAAAAAGTTACTGATATTACCTGCATTTGAAGGCACTGAGCTTTGAATGTGATGACAGTATGTTCCTCCTAAACGTCGGTATATATTTGACACCCAAAACACCAAATTCGACATATATCTTGCGTCGAGATCGTCAAATATCATAAAATTTTCACATACATCCGACTATATTAAAGTCAAGCCTGGATTATTTTACGAACCCTGGACTATACTGTTAAGACTATGTGTATATAGTTGATTTATCAATGAACTCAACACAAACGTCATTTTAAAGTGGTCCAGACTTTTAAAACCCGTATGCACAAATGTCCCTGCCACTAGGTCCCAGCTGTCCACCCACTGTTGTTCGGTACCCCTGCGCAGATCAAAATGGTCCCTACTATAAAGCCTGGAGCAACTATGATAAAAGATGAAGTCCCTTGAAATATGGCAAGAGGGTTCGCCCTATATAACCATTTGCGTGTCGCGTCATATTGATAAATGAACGTTTAAAAAAGGACACAGAATAAACTGGATGACACCGTGAACAAAAACTGACAAAAAAAATGATGTCAGTGTTCTCTATCTTGAGTTAATGGACCAAACATGTGTCTGTGTATTCCGTCGGTAGCCTTAAGGCCGTCTACGGTAATGTTCTGAAATCAACTGGCGAGTCCTTAATGGCTACCGGCTGGTTACTTATCGAAATCCGCATTCTTTCCAAAGGCCTTATTGCAGTTATGTACGAGGTGCGATCAGAAAGTTTCAAGACTGCGCGTATAAAAAACCCGTACACTTATCTCAGGTATTAAATTCATCCATCACCCTCGAAGTAGTTCCCCTGGGAGTGAACACAACGATCCCAGCGCCGCTGCCAAGCCTGGAAGCATCCCTGGAAATCTTTCTTTGTCAGCCTGTCAAGCACCATCTGCGATTCTGCCTGAATCTCTTCTATCGTCTCAAATCTCCTTCCCTTTAGCTGAATTTTCATCTTTGGGAAGAGGAAGAAGTCACACGGCGAATAAGGAGGGTGCGGGATGACGGCCATGGTGTTTGAGGCCAAAAACTGCTTTAGCATTTCATAGGTTTCCGTAGCCGTTTTGGCGAGTCTTTGGCAAAATTTGAAGCACACGCCATTCCGAAATCGCAGGAGGGTCGGTGTAATGCACTACCAAAACGCCCGTAACTAAGAAACAAATGCTAATTCGATGATGCCGGCTGGCACACTGATTCACTATGAATGTAGGCCGCACCCCCTAAAGGCAGAAGCTCGTACTACAACCGGTTCGCCCGCTATTGACACAGTCTTGAAACTTTCCGATCGCACCTCGTACATCCGGTTTCACCCCTTTATTTCGCAGAGGAGTTAATGTGTCATCTTTATGTTCTGACACCCATAAACACACTGCATTTTCTCTTCCTCAATAAATTTCATTCTTATCGTTTCAGGGTTTTTGAATTTATAAGAATTTTCGAGCTATTTAGTGCGTGCAATATTGTGATTTCACTGTTGATTTTGGTTTTGTGTCATGATTATATATAAATATAATTTCTTTGCTACCTTGTAGGATAATATTTGCAAAGTTAATTGTCAGCATCAACAAATATATTTTATAATATATTCTAACATATTCTGTGGTATAATTTAGAGACACTGGGGCTAAAGATTCTCCATTATGAACCTGCTGTTGTAATCATTCATAACACGTAAAATTTTTACCCGAATTTGTACAAAAACAAAACTTTTCAACAAATAAAATTAATCCAGTATAAATATTTTCCGACTTCAAGCGATTTTTTAAAATCGTGTAATGCAGAACACGCAAGTTAACTACACTTCTTTTCTTTTTATATATTGTTTAAATCTTGTCCGTCTAATTACAATAAATTCTTATTAAATATTAAAATATTACATTAATTAACATTTAAATATTTAAAATATTAAATGACGTTCTTTATCGAAATTTTATTTTAATATTTAATAAGAATTTATTGTGATTAGACGGACAAGATTTAAACAATATATATTTATTATATCACAATATGACGCAACTTTACCATCGATTGTAAATAGGTTTGGGTATTACAACATTTAAATGGCGGTTAAACATATAAAAATAGCATTAAAGAAGATTACGCTCCAGTAATCTTCTCATGACTGTAGGTTTTGTATGCTTGAAATGGCAAGATACTCTATCAGTCTCAGAACTGAGAGTAAAAATCCATGTTTCAGTCGAGTAAACAAAGGCATAACGTTGTTTACAGATGTTCCAAAAGTCTCTTTATAGATTATAAGACGTACCTGAGACACTGAGAAAATTTGAACATGACGTAGGGAGACCTTAAGGAATCAACCATAATCACAAACGTTTAAAGAATCATTAGATATTTGTTAGTCCAGGTATATCAGAGTAATCGATTTTAAATAAATTATTTAACGTTATAATAAGAAAGTAATTCCTCTTCTTCATTATTCTTTATCTAAAAAAAAGATGATTCTGACTAACTAGCTGGCTTAGGGAACCCGAAGGTTCATCACCGTATTAACAAAAGATGATTCATAAGACTCAATTATTTCAATCAGGCTGGTTCCCTACGTAGCAGAGCCATTGACTCAGCAACACACTTGATCAACCAAGGACAATGCACTTAATTCGCCACCACCCTTACCAATTTCCAACCCCAATACGACGACCCTGGGGGCAAAATGTAGGAGCCCACAATATCGTTGGAAGTAGTACAGAGCATTCAAATGAAAAGGCTTGGTGTAACATGGTTTGACGTGCGCTGAACAAGCGGATGACAGATGGGGAAACGTAGAATGTGATGCTTTTATTCATATACCGAATTATATGTAGCATCAGTGAAATAACGTGTTAAGTACAAAGATTCATGTTATTTTTGTAAAATTAAACGCAATTATTTTTAATTAATTTGAGTCAATTTGAACAGCTTCTAATACTTCTTTTATTTTATTTATTTAGTGTTCTGTCTGACGACAGGTCCATATGAACAGGATCCTTCCATCCTTTTCTCGGACTGGGACCTGTTAATATACGTTCTTGGCAGATGATGCAGAAGTGGTTTGCCATTGCCTTCTTCTGTGTGTGAATGGAGTAATTGTTGGGATGCCACGGAGGAAAACTCCGTGTTGCCTAGACCACGGCCTTGCCCAACACAAGTTATAAATTCGGGCACCGCCGGGAATCGAACCCGAGACCCCAGGATTACAAGGCCAGCGTTCCAACCGCTAGACCACCTCATCTTATTATTATTTAGTGTTCTGTCTGGCGACAGGTCCATATGAACAGGATCCTTCCATCCTTTTCTCGGACTGGGACCTGTTCATATACGTTCTTGGCAGATGATCCAGAAGTGGTTTGCCATTGCCTTCTTCTGTGTGTGAATGGAGTAATTGTTGCGATGCCACGGAGGAAAACTCCGTGTTGCCTAGACCACGGCCTTGCCCAACACAAGTTATAAATAAAACAGCGTTAATAAATATAAGACTATCTGAAATCTAAAACTTTGTGACGATGGTACGTTTTTAAAATAAAAAGTTTTCTGGATGTTTTCCATCGTCTAACAAAATCATAAAATTTCACGACGTTTCGGAGATGGGACTAGCTCTATCGATTGGGCCAGATTGAGTAGGTACACCTGAAAGCGGAGATAGAGTCCCATCTCCGAAACGTCCTAAAATTTTATGATTTTATTAGACGATGGAAAACTTTTTAGTTTAATGAAAGACTAGCATTTTAAAGTGATTACATGTTAGAATGTGTTTAGGGTTAAAACTTATGTTTAGATTTATTTTCCCTGTGATTCTAATTTGGTTCCAATAGGTTATGTCTCAGTTCTCAGCAGTCCTAATGTTGCTAAGGACACCGGTTGTAACCCAGCCTGAAGTGATTTCGGTATCGAAATTACGACCCAAGGCTCCAAATATTTCTCATAACTGTCAAGAATTTCGTCAGTTTTAAACTGAAACAATTCATCACAGCCTTTTGTTCATTTGTGTTAATTTCTTACAGCGAATGTTACAGCAATTATGATTGGTGAACTTTGAAAAATTTGAAGAGAGAACCTGTCATAGTCCTGATGATGGAGGCAGCAAGGACCTCTGAAACGTTTATAAACTTCTGCCAGTTTACACGGAGCTACAACCCCGAAGACAAACATCTTCGTACTCACAGCCATGAGAACTTTAAATTCTACTTATACAGAATAAACTTGGAAAAATAAAATGATATGTTAATGTGTACTTTCCTAAAGACACAGAGGAAAATCTCGAAAGATTTCAGTAAAAACCTCGTCATCACGTGTTTATTGTTAAGTCGAGTTACGGAGTCGTTGTTATGACGACTAGTTCAGAAGCCAGTAGGTGTTAAGTGCTTCTTGGAACGCGTGCAGTCGCTCGCCAGTAGCTGGCAACTCGTTCCAGTGACTGTCTTCGTAGTCAGTGCAACAAGTCTTTGAAGACTTCTGTCCGCGATTAGAGCCGGATTCCTTCCAGAAGGAAATCACGCGCAAATTAAAAATTATATTAATTATTGGACGTCCTTTATAGGAGGTCAAACACAGTCATCGAGACAATAAAATCATGGTTTATGCCGTTCTTGTCCTTTGTCATATGTACGCGTTGTTGTTAAATTGGAATTGAAGTGCGCCCGAGGCCATGATGTTTACTCAGTGAGATCGCTTTGCGATGCTTAAAAAACATAAGAAATACGTCCAGCGCTACCACAATGGTCAGATGATTGCTGGCATCAGATGGTGAGAGTAATGTGGCATATGGTGTAAATACAGAATGTGAAAACTAATCTTAGTACCCATAATGCACAGCACAATGTACAGTCCGTGTACGAGTACCAGAATCAAGTACAGGCTGTCCCAAAATATACTTTGAGGACGTGTTCCTGGAAACGGTGACAATTACAGAACACGACTAAACTTAATATTCAGCAATTGGGTCACGTATTTCATTAATTTTGTGCTAATTTTTAAGTTTACATAGTCTGTGTGTCTTTTTATATATTTTTCAGCGCGCCAAGTGTCAAAATACTGTACCATTCAGTATCCTTTTAACTTCTCGCCTTTGTTTCTATCCGCTACTGATTCCTGTCCTTAGCCAGTTCAATCCAACTCATATCCTCGACTTGTCTTCTTTCCAGGACCATTTCACGTATTTTATTTTGTATCTAATTTATCCGTTCGTACTGTATGTCTTGATACTCAGAGAGAAGTACTTTAATGGGTTGAAATATTATCCTTGTGACCGCAATTCTGTTAATACGAAGTCGCGTTCAGTCCGGAGTGGAACAGGACAGTATCAAAATACGTGTTTCAGTGTTTCGCCACACAGATTATAGGTCGTTAATACACAAATTGTTTATTTTACCATGAGACTGTATGTTTTGACGAATTCCTTTTAATTCCAGATGACAATCAGTTTTATTTTTACAAACTACTGTTTCAGTTGATTCAACGTCTTTAATCAGTTTCACAGCCGAAACTTAATACGCCTCTACGAATCCTAAACACGACATATGATGTCACTGTAATTGATAATTCTGGAGTTATTGAACTAGAATCTTGGCTCATACAATTTTGACTCGGGTTTATCGTGATTTTCCTCAGTCCTTCGAGACAAGTGACGTTTAAGATGAGATCATTCCTGATTGAAATGATTATACTTAAAATTAAATTATTTGGTTATTCCGTCAAATCACAATGTATTTAAAATAAGATAATTAAAATAATTAAAATATCATTCTGTGTTCCATATCGAATAATCAATTTACAATTGGAACAGTTACAACATGTTTCGGATTTATTAAACCATCATCAGGTGTAAAATTATATTAAATTTAAAACTCAATTACAATTTTTTACAATTTTTCGTAGCGTAGTTTTTTGGAGGTCGTGTCCAGATATTCGATATGGAACACAGAATGATATTTTAATTATTTTAATTATCTTATTTTAAATACATTGTGATTTGACGGAATAACCAAATAATTTAATTTTAATTTAATAAATCACAATATGACGCAACTACACTATTTTATGATTATACTTGATGATCAGCGAGAGATAAAATAGGAAATCAGAGTAATGTTTGGTTTTTCCTCAGATAACAGCACTAATATGGAGAAACTGTACTGAAAAACTGTCATTATGACAGATGGTAACTAACGTACTCCATGGAGAACAGTCTTTTTTTTAAAAAGCTGATAAGCGGATAATTGGTTAAGAGCACAAACTTCTTTTATAGATCTGGAGGTTCATTACCGCGTTAACAACATCCCGTGTCCTGAGGCACGTGATTCAGTCTATAATTTAACCCCTCAAGTCTCTAAATTAATTTTAATAGAAACCTCTCCCCTGCTGGCTTCTTCCTAACAGGATTTTCGATCAAAAGTCTATATGGATTATTCGTGCTACATGTGCAGTCTTTTATATTATTCTTTATTTAATCACTATATTCATAACTGACTAATAGTATAAATTATAAAGCCACTTTCTATCTCTTTTATGCGAATAGTCGACACTTCGTTCTCCGAAATACCTCAAGATGATTCAGCAATAGTTTTAAAACGAGTACCTCTAAAATTCATGTCGTCTTTAGCCAGACGTCTTCAGTTCCAATAGAGACGCGTCTCATAGTTTGAGAACCTAAGTTTAACCTACCCGGGACTACTCTACTAAAATACAACAGAGTTTCGTGTTTCATGCATTTAGGTTCCTTATGCAAGGGGGAGGGGATTTTGTATGCATCAAATACCTAACGGTCCATCACTACTCAAATTTTGTAACAGTGTACGAAGCTGAAAACGAAATATTATATGCATTCTAAATAAATAATAACTTCAGCGTTACAAACTTTCTCGACTGTAGCATATAATGGGCTAAATTGTTCCGTGTTCCCTGCGGTTTAAATTTGTTTTCGAAGACGGACCCATCTTCTCTCTTTTGTTCCCTTAAGTTTAACGTCCATTCATGGAACAATATCTTACGCTTTATTTAATTCTCTAAGACCACATAATCTTTGGTAAAGTGGCCTATTATTTACGGTACGCGTAATATTAATACACGTTTTCATGTTTTTTTTTCAGTAATATAAAAGTACTTACATACATGAACTAAAAAATCTATATTAACTTAACAAAACAGTGGTATATAGAATTCTGGTTCTCACAATCATTCTCTTTTGACAAGAATTTTATTAACAAACTTAATTTTACACCTGAAGATGGTTCGATGAAACCGAAACATGTTGTAAAAATGTTCCAAATGTAAATCGATTATTCGATGTGGAACATAAAATGATATTTTAATTATCTTATTTGTAAATTTTAAATATAATTGTGATTAGAATGACCAAAACCGAATAATTAATTTAATATTTGATTTACAATATGACGCAATTATACTATCTTAAGAATTTTATTTATAGCATTTACATTCCAGAATGTAACAAGTCGATAGGAATATCGACACGTATGATGCGAGATGATCGATTTTCACTTTTAATGTTCGATACCTACCTGATAAAGGTGGATTCATGTAAAGATCAGATGATAATTGATTTTCAGAAAAATCAAGAGCAAATTTGTGGGAAATGTTTGCATAATGTTCAATAAAGATGTCATTTTAAAATCTAATACGAAGAAATATAATAAATAATTTTAAATTAGTGAGTTCTAAGGTTCTTACGCGGCGATTATAAATATGTCTGTGTTCTGGATTGTAACGCCGTAGCCTGGCAGTCTGGAGGAAATTTACCGACGTTTCGGAAGCGTTCCCTGCGTCTTTCATCAGGACGAGTAAACTCAGATTTATATAAATAAACAGACTTATGTTTCAATAAGGTAAATTACATTCACGAAGAAGTTAAGAGCTGATACATTTCGAGGAATGTATCAGTCATTCTGTTCAGAATGTTATCTATGTCGTATTTGACAACTTGAAGGTTAGGGCGTAGGAAAATTGAATGCAATTTTTTGTTTTCTGTGGGTGTGAAACTCGGTCTGTTCCCATAACGAAGGAACCAAATTGAGGATGTCTTAAATCGAAAGAAATGGGGACATTTGGACCTCAGTGAGAGGAAGTTACTGGCGGAGAAACTTTTCAGGGGAGAAGATTCAAAATTCAATTAAGAATGATAAGATTGGCTAGACATATAGCACACTTACAGAGACAATTTTAGCCGGATAACCTGAAACAAAGAGGTCATCTGTAGGACGCGTCGAAGGTTGGAGGATAATATTAAAATGGATTTTTAACCAAATAATTTCAGGGTGTAGAATGGATCAAGTTGGCAAACGATAGGATTCAATGGTTGGCTATTTTAAACGGTGTAATGGAGTTAATGTCTCCGAGGAGGTTAGAAACCTCGGGGTACCAGAACTCCAGATTAGAAATTATACGAAATTAAAATTTTTAACAAAACACAAAATACGAAAATTGATTTTTTCACTATGACAAAAATTTCGATTGTATTTTAATGAGTTGTAACGCTACGTAATCTTGTAGGTGATTACCAACATTTCAGTTCAAGATGTCGCCTCCATCTTAAGGTCCGCTCTGCAGATGTAGGCGGTAGATTCCTTCGAAACTTTTTCATCTACTTACCTACAAATCTACAGAAGACTGCAATTCAAAGTAGAAACGACTTTTTTTGTAATCGATGACGAAATTGATGATAATCAATGAGACGTGTTAGCTCGACATGGATTCGAAGCGCCGGTTCACAAATGTGGTAGAAACAAATCCCATAATATAGAATTCAATGGAAAACGTTAAAGAAGAGCTTAAATCTGATAGACAAGGACGATATCAGGTTGAATGCAAGGAAAGAGGATTACCCAAATAGAACGAGCATTTGTGGCTTTTGCGATTTGAACGCCGAATGAGGACACAACCCCCCCTAGTAAGGGTTTAATATTTCTCCTGGTGTTCCAACTTAACCCCCTCCCCAAGGTCTCGATGGGGTGTCTGTTCGGTGTTACCCCTACTCCTCACCCCACAGCTGCTGAACAAGCCGCCCTGTGCTGGACCTATTGAAGGGACGGTTATGCTCTGCTAAGCAACCAGCTGGGGGGTTATTTTAGCATTCTAGGGTGACGTTTTGGTGGAAGGTGCACTGCTGAGATTCTGTTGTAGCGGGAAGTGAAATATTGGTATCATGTGCAAAATAAGGAAATGGTACAGTTGGCTCTGGGAACGGTGGACTGGAACCAGGTCTCGTGTAGAAGAGAAATGATCCATACGCCGATTTATTCAAAATCTTTCGTACCGAGAGCAATAGTTCATCCCTTTTAAAGTCACTTTTATCTTTATAAATATTGACACTAAATATATTAGAAATTAAAATAAAAGTTTTATTACAATTTGGTTATAGGTATTTCAGCGAGGCAATTAGAATAAATAAAAGCTCTTCGAATTACAGCAACTTTACACTTAAGTTTGTCCAAAAATGTTTAATGATTGACACCTGCCACGTAGAAGACTTTGGAACATTCATAATTGGATTTGGGATTCTCACGAATATCAAGATGGTTGCCTTCTGATTTGTAGCGCCGTGTAGTCTGGTAGAAGTTTACAGACGTTTCAGAGGTCCTTGCTGCCTCCCCAACCTCGACACGTTTCGTATCTTGTTACTCAGAGGACTCTTGTTAGTATAAAAAGAATTGTAAGACTTGAGGTTCTCACAGCATATCCATCGCCCTGATGACGGAGGCAGTATTACCTCTGAAACGTCGGTAAACATCTACCATACTACACAGCGCAACAACCCAGAAGACAGAAATCTTCATACTCTGATGATGGAGGCAGTATGACCTCCGAAACGTTGGTAAACATCTACCAGACTACACAGCGCAACAACCCAGAAGACAGAAATCTTCATACTCTGATGACGGAGGCAGTATGACCTCTGAAACGTTGGTAAACATCGACCAGACTACACAGCGCAACAACCCAGAAGACAGAAATCTTCATACTCTGATGACGGAGGCAGTATGACCTCTGAAACGTTGGTAAACATCGACCAGACTACACAGCGCAACAACCCAGAAGACGGAAATCTTCATACTCTGATGACGGAGGCAGTATGACCTCTGAAACGTTGGTAAACATCGACCAGACTACACAGCGCAACAACCCAGAAGACGGAAATCTTCATACTCTGATGACGGAGGCAGTATGACCTCTGAAACGTTGGTAAACATCGACCAGACTACACAGCGCAACAACCCAGAAGACGGAAATCTTCATACTCTGATGACGGAGGCAGTATGACCTCTGAAACGTTGGTAAACATCGACCAGACTACACAGCGCAACAACCCAGAAGACGGAAATCTTCATACTCTGATGACGGAGGCAGTATGACCTCTGAAACGTTGGTAAACATCGACCAGACTACACAGCGCAACAACCCAGAAGACAGAAATCTTCATACTCTGATGACGGAGGCAGTATGACCTCTGAAACGTTGGTTAACATCGACCAGACTACACAGCGCAACAACCCAGAAGACAGAAATCTTCATACTCTGATGACGGAGGCAGTATGATCTCTGAAACGTTGGTAAACATCGACCAGACTACACGGCGCAACAACCCAGAATACAGAAATCTTCATAAAAAGAATTATTTTTAAGTGTGTCAGTAATGTTAGAGTTCTTTCGGTCTCGTGTAGACTGTCTCGATAGTTAACCCCGAAGATGCAGACATTATGTTTGTCCAAAGTCTTTGGGATCTAGTGTACTCGAAGCCAAAAACTCATAAAATCATTGTAAGTAATATCATTAATTGTATTAATAGCAACGCCCAAATTTTACGAGGCTTACAAAACGTCATCAAGGAAGCTGTTAACAGATTACGCGGATCGAATCAATTCTCGACCGGAGAAACCGCTTTAACAATCTCCATTATTTTGATTAGCATTGAAACAAGGCGACGCAGAACACCCGTCATAAGGGGTAGGGGGTGGCATCTGAACGTGTATAAATGTGACAAAAGGGATGAAGTATTGTTACGAACAGTGGGCGACACAACTTAGAACCCCTCATGTCAGGTTTTCCCCCAACCCTTGAACCCGCTCGTAGCATAGCTGACCGACACAATGCTTTGACCTTATCGTATAGTAAGGAGCCCGAGTGACGTTTGCCTTCAGTCGGACCTCACACATCAGTGGGTTGAACCAACTGCTATAATTCACTGTCATTCGACAATTTGCAGTGTTTTTGTCACCTTGTAATTTCGTTGGTATAGTCCGCTCTGGAAAGTTTAATTTGAAGATTTGTAAGGTAATATATTTGCGTCATATTGTGAAGTAGGTTAATATTTTAATATTTTCCGTCAAATCACAATTTTTAATAAGATAATAAAATATAAAATATTTAAAATATCATTTCACGTTCCGCATCGAATGATCGATTTACGTTCCAATTTGTAAATCGATCATTCGATGCGGAACGTGAAATGATATTTTAAATATTTTATATTTTATTATCTTATTAAAAATTGTGATTTGACGGAAAATATTAAAATATTAACCTACTTCACAATATGACGCAAATATACTACCTTACAAATCTTCCAATTTGTAAATCGATCATTCGATGCGGAACGTGAAATGATATTTTAAATATTTTATATTTTATTATCTTATTAAAAATTGTGATTTGACGAAAAATATTAAAATATTAAAAAATATTGAAGATTTGTAATTATTTAAAATTCTGATGTTTGGTTTTATTCAAACAAAGCAGCCAGTTATCGCCGTGAGAAACTCAAATTACACTCACTGTGTTTTAATACTTATTTGAAGAATTTTAAACACAGCGAGTGTAATACGTACTTACGGAAAACATATTACTGAACGTAATTCACTTCTCATCTATAAAATTGGATCTCTTATGCAATGTCATTTTAATTTAATCCCGACTTTGAAGGTTATTTCTGAACCTTAAAATTCATCTCGAGCTATGCTTAAAAAGATCCAAATTGAGGCAGGATTAGGCTACAAATTTACTTATATTACATTATTTTAAGGCGGTTGAAGTTTGAAAATGTTTTAAGGATAGTCAAACGCATTTGAGAAGCAGAATGGAATAATTGATAACTCTGGTGATAAAAAGGAATAAGTGACATTATGTATTTTTCTCAGGTGGGACAAAACCTGTTTTAAATATGCAATATTTTATGTAGACATAAAGATAACTTCTCAATTTTCTGATTTAACAAGCTTAAGGATTATTTTGTTTCTTACGTTAAAATAATGAGCTATTCGTTTTGCTATTTTAATAATCTAAAAACCAGGAACATGATTTGACCATTTCGGAGTTATCCACTTTATTTGCACCAGAATATTAATTTGTATCAAAAAGAAAGTTTGTGTATATCAGTATATAATAAATTTATGTTTTAATGTTAACATTTACAGCGATACAAAAATATACTGTTCATATGATAAGAATACACATATTCCACGATATAAAAATAAAAATATTTTACTTTCATTAATTTATATTCAAATGCGTCCAGAAATGGAAAGATGATCTTACAAATTATGAGATTATAATAAATATTTTTGAACGAAATTTTTAATGTTTCTGTGCTCAAAAACTTTATATATAATCCAGTTAGTAATATTCTTATCAGAGATAAATGATTCACACGATTTTGAATTAAAAACATTACGATATATTTATATTTAAATGTTGCATTTTTTTTGCCTTCGTCAGCCTACATGTAGAAACTATCAACTTGTCAATTTAAATATATTCTCAAAAATTCCAGCAAATTTAATAAAAGCATTTCGATTAATTTACTTTAAGAGAAATTACTATCAAATTTGAATTATTTCTGATAAATGAATTAAAAATACAAATATATAAAACAATATGCATTGAAATACAACAGAACTAGAAAAATAAATTAACAAACAAATAATACAATATTGCCACAGACTAGTAACAGAACAGCGTTTGAGCAAATAAATTCAAAATTTGTATACAAATAATAAATATGAGTTCAAAATCTATCAGTACTGGAACTTATTCATATGTATCGCTCAAAATATCGTTTAATTTAAAGACTTAAGGTTTTGTTGGATCTGGCAAGACAACTTAAAGTGTAAAGTCTTGTACTTTGAACTCTCAGAATTCATCCCCCAAATATATAACAAATAATAAAATTCCCAGTAAAACTTACTATCTGAATTATAGCACATGTACGAAATTTATGGTAGATTAACATGTTTGCGAAGAAATCCTACAAATGGCATTTTATTTGCCTGGGAATAGAAACTTTAAGAAAGTGTGACGGACGAATTACATTTTACTTTTTATATTTTTAAACTCTATACGCAAGACAGTTCCTGATACTCTAATTGATTTCAATGTGTCCTAAAGTTATCTGTTCACGACTGAGACAGAATATTTCAATAACGTCTGAGATTACCAGTTAGACTTTTATTTTTTTAGCAGTACTTACATAATAACAACATTTTAACTTAACAGACCATATTAATATTTTAATATTTTCCGTCAAATCACAATTTTAATAAGATAATAAAATATAAAATATTTAAAATATCATTTCACGTTCCGCATCGAATGATCGATTTACAAATTGGAACGTCTCTTTATAAATCGATCATTCGATGCGGAACGTGAAATGATATTTTAAATATTTTATATTTTATTATCTTATTAAAATTGTGATTTGACGGAAAATATTAAAATATTAACCTAATTCATAATATGACGCAAATATACTACCTTATTAACAGACCATATATTTTGGAAAGATTAAGAAATTATCTAAGATTTAATGTTTTTAAGGTACAGAAACTGTCAGTTGTGGTATTCTGGATTATAAGTCTTGAACTTATTACCAGCGTGTCAGAGTATTGTTGGTAACTGTATGCCTTCGTAAGAAATTATTCGAGAGTAACTATGTCCATTCCATATGTCACAACCGGACACTGAATTAGATTCTTCTTCCTGAAAAGTCTGTGAAATCGCCATTGGCAACTGCAAGATTATTTTTATATTGAAAGAATAGTAAACCCTAACGAAGTTGAAGAGGGAAAGATGTGACTGGCAGATCTTAAACTCATAATTTTTTAAAAAAAACACATCAGCAGCGTTGATTTTCAAAACCAAAATTAAATAATACATATAATACACATTTTAATGGACAGACAGAAAAAAATGTATTTGTTCAGTAAGCTAATTGTTTATAATTTGGAGAAATGTAATTTACTATCTAAATCTTCTATGCAGTTCATAAAATCAAGAATTAACTTCAGTTTTATTTTTTTTTATAAATTTTCTGTCCGATATAATTACGATGTAATTATGACAGATTATATCACAATTATTTAAAATTATTCAAAATTGTCCAGAGACGAAGTATACTATATAAAATGTAATACATGTTACAGTCTCGTCAGATGGTGTTCATAGGCACTCATATATGGCTGTCATTGCAGAATGGTTTTCGTGGTAAGGCGCGTGGTGTAGATTGCATTGGTCTTCGCGCTGAGGAATGAAATCCACACTTTGGTCACTCCCACTGAAAACAGAGTAACAGTTCGAATCTTGGTCGATGTTCCAATCTGAGCAGCGAGAGTTGCTACTGTCTTGATGTTGTCCTGCACTGGTGACTCGTCTCTGGTGGGCCACGGCACAGCTGCCAGTTGTCGACGTGATCATGTTCCCATGGTCTCCTCCAATGCTAACAGTGACACTCCCGACGTTAAGCGTCACTCCATTTCCTGATGACGACGCAGATGTAGAGTTTGGAGAACTTGAATCTTGCTGGATCATGTGAACTGTTTGGCTGAGAGCCCAGATGTAGTTGTGGGCAAACCTCAGTGTTTCGATCTTGGTGAGTTTTGTGTCTTCTGGGAATGTTGGTAGGACACACCGCAGTCGATCCAAGGCCTCGTTCAACATGTGCATCCTGTTTCGCTCTCTATCATTGGCTTTCATTCGACGATGTTTCTTAAGACGTAACACCTGTAATAAGTCGACTTATTTTAGCTTTAATCTGAATAACGAAATTTAAATTTAATTTAATGGGAGTGGTACATGAATTCGGATGGGACGATAATTTCTTTAAATCAACAGATGATTTTGGGTAAGATTTGAGGTTTTCACAGCGGTGAGTATGAAGATTTCTGTCTTCTGGGTTGTTGCGCTGTGTAGTCTGGTCGATGTTTACCAACGTTTCAGAGGTCATACTGCCTCCGTCATCAGAGTATGAAGATTTCTGTCTTCTGGGTTGTTGCGCTGTGTAGTCTGGTCGATGTTTACCAAAGTTTCAAAGGTCATACTGCCTCCATCATCAGGGCGATGAATTCATGGAATGGACCTCTGAAACGTCGGTAAAATTCTGTCAGACTACACGGCGCAACTGATTTCATGCTGTGAGTTTGATAATTTTATGCTCAAAGTTATTTCTACTGTTCATAAAATGTGTCTTTATTAGTTCTAGTCGAAGTAATTATTAAATCAAGATACATTAGAGGTTTACAGCGTTGTTGGTCTTGACTTCACACGATGTGGCCGCCATGTTGGTCATTGGGTATCTCCCTGAAGATAAGGAGAGATGCCTTAAGAAATTAAGGGAGAGATTCCGCACTTCAAAAAATTCCACATCTGATTTAAAAAATTATACATTTACATTAAAGAGTACTCAAAAATGTCTGTTCTATTGCATTATCTTGCAACTAGATTGAATCATTGTTTCTAAAAATGACGATGAAAATCAAGTTTGCCTTCTTACAGAATTGACTATTACTTACTCGCTTCATAAGATGCCCACTGAGTACATAAGAAAAAGAAATGTTAATAGAGGTGAGTGGAGCGCGGAAAACCTCAGAGAGGAACTTGGGAGGTTACAAGCAAATGAAATATCGCTATTAAGGCATCCCAGCGAGATCCTTAAAAATAAGACTGGAATGAGGAAATGTAAATGTATTTTCCTTCTGAAGTAATCAGGTACAACACTTCATTATTTAGGCACATTAATGCAAATGACAACGTAAAATTTTTAATATTTACCGAAAAATTAGGCAAAGGAGTAGAGAGGGAATAGTTTCTATGGGCTCAGGGGTTTAACCCTTTCCGGTCTCTGTCGGACTGAGTCCGCCACTTATTTTATGAATTTTTACGTGATCTGGAGTCAAACTGAGGCTGGCAAACTGTATCATCATATCGTTCAAGCCTTCTTCTTTGCATAAGTTCTATCCTAGTTTTCCTGATAAGACTTTGTGAACCTTGTAATAGTAAAAGAAGCCAGGATTCAACACCAAGTGTTTTGGCATATATCATATCGTGAAGGAATACCATCGGATGTGTAGTTGACATATTTAATTATATAATAGAAGTATTTTATATCTGATAAAGTTAGAAACAAATATCCCATCTTCCTAGTAGGAAAATTCTATTTTTCAAAATTATTTTGATGCATTCAGCAATCCACCACTGACATATGCATATTCATTTGTCTCCTTATCAAGCATTCTTTATGTGTAGTGACTTCATCGTTTACACTTCACATTCTGTTTCACTTTAATGGTGTTGAAATTGGTCTTAATCTTTCGAACACAAACAGCTCGACAGGAATCATAGCTCTGATACTAAGAAATCCAATGCTTATACATCGTTTATCTGCATGCATTAAAGAGATGTTTAGACGTCGTCAAAGTCTTATCTACCGCCTTGGACTGGCTTTATTCTCTAACGAAAGGCACCACTTATTATAGCGACAGTGGTACAGTCCGTGAATATCTCAGTCTGGTCTGGCTGTCTTCAATAACACGCGAAAAGAACATTTAGCTTTGGAAACAGTCCCAAGAATATTCACTGTTTCATATACAAAGTATTTCAGAAGCCAATGTGTACTAGTAAGAATTCAAATTTATTTTTCGTCGTGAACGTAAGGTTATAACTCGTCACAGCTGGTTGATTGAAGGTAGAGGTCATGGTCACTCAGTCACGTGACACACGCAAAATCACGTGACACAAACAAGTGACGTGAGATTCTAGGGCGCGTTTGAACAACGACTTTTGAATCACCCTGTATCACTCTTTATAAAATCAAGTCATTAGCGAGAATTTGACAAGATTTGTGCTTGCTTAATCTTTGGGTATCGAATTTTATTTAAATTTTTGCTATTCGATATCGTATCTTTTATGTTGACAACAAGAAATCAATCTTGACCAAATTTGGATTTAATAATTTATTTTTATTAATTACTTTTTATGTGGTAAATATTCTTTCAAACATTCGAGGTCTACCCAGCATGCATCGGCAGGTCGCCGGATCTTCTGAGTTACTATCAGCGTCTTTAAATGCAGATTCTGAACAGCGAGAGCACCCTACCTGAGTTGGGCTCCTTGCTCTGGAGGACCTCGCCCTGCTGTATCGCTTTTTTCTGTTTCCAGAACCATTGCCGATGTGACCATCATGTTTCCGGTTTCCGTGTCTTTGTTTCGCCATATTTGATACTTCGCCTTCAGTTTTCGTATCTTTCGCTCTCTCGACTTCCCTTCTGTCTCCGAAACTTTCTTCGCAGTCGTCGTCCTCCTCGTCTGTATCTTCGTCGACGTTTTCCTGGTCCTCTCGTTCCATCTTCAATCCAAGTAGTGACATCTCCATGTCGTATCCAGAATCAGGGCTGCTGGCTTCGTGGTAAATGGAATCGACACCGATCATGAATTTGTTGGCCGGCATGACTGAAACAGGAACACGATGAAACGCTTTGCACAAGGAATGAAGAGACTTACGTCTGTTTTGCCTTCCTTCTTTCTTGTTATCAATTCCACCATTGCCTGGTCATATTAACAAAAACACTGAAATTCAGATCATTTATTTCTCGTAACTCATTTTAAATACTGTTGCTTAGATATGTAAATATTTTTATTAATTAAAGTAATTAATATTCCATCTGTAATAAGATGGTAAAGTTGCTTCATATTGTGATATAATAAATATATTATTTAAATCTTGTCCGTCTAATCACAATAAAGTCTTATTAAATATTAAAATATTACAATAATTAACATTTAAAATATTTAAAATATTAAATGTTGTTCTTTATCGAAATGGTCTAATGTAAATCGAATATTTCGATAAAGAACATCATTTAATATTTTAAATATTTTAAATGTTAATTATTGTAATATTTTAATATTTAATAAGACTTTATTGTGATTAGACGGACAAGATTTAAATAATATATTCCATCTGTATTCCATACATTACAGTGGAATACAGCATTGTGTTAGGTTTTACTGGTTGCATGTCAACTTTATCGTATAATAATTATCTAATTATTTGTATTTATAATTGTTTCCTGTTTAGTTATTTGAGATATATTACGTTTTTAGTCTTAATTATAAAGCTATGAGATTTTATTTTTATAACTAAAAGAGAAATTTAGCTTTGAAAGTATTATTTCGTTTTACAATCGTGGATCTGTTACCATTTTTATGATCTCTTTGTGAATAGAAATCAGAAATATCACTGTATTGTCAGTTACGTGCCTCAGTATATACACGAAAAAATCTGCAAAACTCTGTTTAGAAATAAAGTTACCAATTCCAAGGAATTTTAATAAAGTGTATGAACTGTATAGAAATACACTTTTAAATATATGAAGCCAAGCCAAATAATTAATGAGGCGGTATTTTAATCCTTTTGCCAGTTTCCAAGATATATTTTTTATAATTTGAAAATGAAATCCAATCTATAACCTCGTTTGGTTTCACACTTAAACACTTATTAAATCGAATTGACACAGACTTAGGAAATATAAGTGTAAATATATTTAATACAAGCTTCTGGGTGTCACGATTAAAAATAATTTATTAATATACCTACGATATAAACGTCCTGTAATGACATAATTTCACAGTTTGGTAAGTTCTTAAAAAATTGAACGCTAATTATAAATTTAAAAGACCGACGTTTCAGCATTTATAAATGATTATGGTACTCTGCTTATTAAGTATATATTAAATCTTGTCCGTCTAATCACAATAAATTCTTATTAAATATTAAAATATTACAATAATTAACATTTTAAAATATTTAAAATATTAAATTATGTTCTTTATCGAAATATTCTATTTACATTAGACCATCATTTTTCATCATTTAATATTTTAAATATTTTAAATGTTAATTATTATAATATTTTAATATTTAATAAGAATTTATTGTGATTAGACGGACAAGATTTAATATATACTTATTATATCACAATATGACGCAACTTTACTATCTTCTGCTTATTAAATATTACACATGCAACAAATTTTGAGTTTTTGGGATTATTTCCCTGTTTTTAACATACAAAATTTATTTCGTATACAGAATATAAACGTATGTTTGACGTTCTACAGGAATAATATACGTTAACTGAAGTTTATTAAGGCATTCATGCGATTAATCAAAACACAAAGAACATTATTAGTAGGGTAATTAAATATTTTAGCTAATAACTTACCAGGTTAGTAATTGCAGAAGACGTATTTTTTTGGAAGATGCACTTTTCCCACAACAAAACGTCTCGAGACTCGTGTTGTTTGTTATTTGGGCACATAAAATGTTGAAATTAAAAAAATATTTCGTATAAAACTCTTCACAACTTCACAACTAAAGTAGTCATTAGAATGAATTTCGAAATGCTCTACTGGAAAATGTATTACGAAAGACGTATGTTAAATCGATTTATATCGACCAAATAGTTAAATCGTTGTCTGCACACACCGGTTATATATCGACTTTACACCAACGCACGTCACATGATTAGTGGCACGTGAACGGAAATCCTTGCCTGCTTATATCCGACGTATACATAAACAAGGTTATCTCGTTCATTCAATTCATCACCATGACAACTAGCTTGATCCCGCCCACATTGTGACATCACAATGCTTCTGACTGGTTGTGGCATCGCGCACGCGCTGTGGGAGCATTACGATGTATGTGCCTTAAAAACTCGCGTCCCCATCGCACGAAAATGGTGTCAGGTGTCTGTTAGTATAAGAGCTGTTTAGGGGATTGGAAAATGGGTGGGGAGAGAGATCCAAAGAGCTGGAACACCCATCATTCTCTTTACAATGGGCCGTACGAGTACTAAATATACGTTGGTAAAATCTGGTTCAAATAATTCTGGACCTAAAACGAATTATAGCCACGGTGGTCTAGCGGTTAGAACGCTGGCCTTGTAATCCTGGGGTCTCGGGTTCGATTCCCGGCGGTGCCCGAATTTATAACTTGTGTTGGGCAAGGCCGTGGTCTAGGCAACACGGAGTTTTCCTCCGTGGCATCCCAACAATTACTCCATTCACACACAGAAGAAGGCAATGGCAAACCACTTCTGGATCATCTGCCAAGAACGTATATGAACAGGTCCCAGTCCGAGAAAAGGATGGAAGGATCCTGTTCATATGGACCTGTCGTCAGACAGAACACTAAATAAATATAAATAAATAAATTATTCAGAAATAGCCACGGTGATCTAGCAGTTAGAACGCTGGCCTTGTAATCCTGGGGTCTCGGGTTCGATTCCCGGCGGTGCCCGAATTTATAACTTGTGTTGGGCAAGGCCGTGGTCTAGGCAACACGGAGTTTTCCTCCGTGGCATCCCAACAATTACTCCATTCACACACAGAAGAAGGCAATGGCAAACCACTTCTGGATCATCTGCCAAGAACGTATATGAACAGGTCCCAGTCCGAGAAAAGGATGGAAGGATCCTGTTCATATGGACCTGTCGTCAGACAGAACACTAAATAAATAAATAAACCTCAGATGTTATTGATATGTAGTAATCCAGTGTAATAGTTTTAAAACACCCCTAAGAGACTAACCAAGAATAACACTAAACCAGAATTAAGCTGACGAATTATTAGATTATATGCCTGTTGAGTTTAATCGACAATAGAACTTATGATGTCAAACAAATGAGCAGAGCATCTCGTAATAATTTTCTGTATTAAAACGGTAATTCATGTACCTGTAACATATTTTCGCTTAATTTAACTGTAATGATACAAAAATACCTATTTGAAACATACAAAAAATTTTAAAATTTGTACGTTTGGGGCAGCATATCTTGTGCATTTCAAGAAATGTGTTGGGCCGGATAAAATATACGAGAGGACAGCGTTTTCACAGCTTATAGGCGGCCATGAAACGTCTATAATGTTGTGTTTATATTTATTATAAATCTAGTTATGACAAAAACAATGTAGTCCTCATTAAAACATAATAAATATAAAGTATAATTATTCACTACTTGGATGTAAAGTTCAAATTCTTGATACGAGTGTTTTGTTTGGAGGGGGCTGGCTTCGATTCCAGGCCAGAATCGACTATGTATTACGTGTTATAGTCTCATAATTACATTTGAACGGACGTGTAAGGAAGTGGTCGTGGCCTAATGTAAGTTCTGTTTGAGAACTTGCCTGGAGTTACGGAGGAAAGCGACCATTACAGACAGTTTTGTCAGTATACGGGCTGGAATTTGAACCAGGGACATCTCGAATATGAAGCAGGAATGCTAACCACTTGATCACCGTAAAGTTCGGGGCCATTTATATAAATTTCTTTGTGTCAAACCTATACAGGGTGTCTAAGCAAGTAACTGACAAGCTAATTAACTAATCCGTGCAGCAGAGATCTTTTTCAGAAGCTAATAGTTATTCATATGGTCGAGATAATTAACCATATTTTGTGGAATCCGAAAGCCCGTCGTAACCATGGTAAAAGGAGATTGCCACTGTATTCTGCCATATGCTCCTTGAATCGAATTCAGACTTCTGTACCCTGTCTCTTTTAAGATGCCTAGATAATTCAAGTGGTCCTTTCCTTAAAACTTTTACTGTAGAAATCTCACTTACTTGCATGCTACATTCATGTCCATCTCGATCTTTCATCGGTTCATAATTCTGTCAATTTACCAACCCATTAAAGCCCAGTGGTAATTAGACGTACCACCTACTTTAACAATCGATAAAAGTACATTTTGTAGGTTTCATATGATTTTTAGTGTAAACAGCGTTAACAAATTGGTCTTTATACCGATGAAAAGTTGTTTTCTTCGCGGTACGGCCTGAATTCTGAATTTTAAAATATTATTTCGATGTGCCCCACACTTCAAAGACATTAAGTCCAAATATTCCTTCTTCCAAACTAATTGAAAATGCCTTTGTACACAGAACTAATAATTCGAGTAAAATATTTTGTTAGATTTTGCCTTGTGATTTTCGGAATAAAAATATTGCCTCATATTTAGCCCTGAAGATGGAGGCTGTAAGTTCCTCCATATTGTTGGTGTTCAGCAAAACTGTACGACACTCGATAGTGAGTCAGGTAATTAAGCATTGTCGTATAAACCTCATATTCTGTGTTAATTTAACAGAACTGAAGTAAGGAATAGCAAACCGTGAATTGGAGTCATGTATTAACGTGAATATTTTCTTATACGACGACCAAACAAGGATGAGCGTCGAAGCTTCGTCACTGATTGACCGTGCCCTGTTTGAGCGATCGAGAAATCCGACTGTGAAATGCTGAAGACCGGTCTATACCGCGGTACTGAAGATCGCAATGAACTGTTGGAGTGTCGATGTGGGAGGGGCATTTGCTCTAGATGGGCGCTCAGCATGAATGCAAAGGACAGATGGCCGGCGAACCAAAACTTGACTTCGCTCATATAACCAACTCTCTCGCATTCATATCGTGTATTGATTTATGATTGGTAAGGGAACAAGAAACACTAAGACATTTTCAGAGGGGATGAAAGATAATTAAAAACCAGGATAAAATACAGTACGATCTCGTCAGCCATGTGATTGCGATACGTCATTATCGTCTGAAGTTGACGAGGAAAATAACTTAATTAACAATTAACTATTTGAAATATCAAAATGAAGGAAAAGTGAATATATAAAATATACAGGGTGATTCTTTGTTCCAAAAATCAAACTGAAATGCTAAAAGAATGTGAGGTCAGAACCGCTTTGTTAACGAGATATAACAACGTTGCACAGTGACGATATATCGAACAGATACGTAGGGATATGTCACTCTGTCAATAATCTCTGGAAATAATTGGCCAATTGCTCATAGGATCTCCCGTTTGCTTCTTAATGGGAAGAATTATCTAAACTATTGAAGAATGTGCGATTAGCAAAGCCATAAAATATTTCCATTTTACTAGCGATGTAAAGAAGTTTTTGAACTCTCGTTATCCAGATTGGTTCGAGACGTAACGGACTGATGTTGTGGCCTCCCGATCGCCGGATCTCACACCTCGCGACTTCTACCTGTTGTTCCGTTTGGAGGGCGTAGTTTATTGGCTAAGAACCAAATCGCGAGGCGAGCTTTGGAATTTGATTCAAGTGATAATAATAATACAAATGCCTGGAATTTATAAGCGTTTCAGGAATTATCGTCTTCCCAAGACTCAGGTATGTATTTAAACTATCGGAGACAATTTTCAAAAATCTTATTAAATATTTTGTAAATATTCCGTTATGTAGATGCATAATTTATATAATAATTTAAATTTGTTATTTGGTGGTAGATATAAAAGAGATATCAATTTCGGACTTCAGTCTGATATGTTGATGTTTACAGTATTTGAATAATAAATGTCTCATTAATGAACAGAACACTTTTTTATAAATTGATTTTATCGCTACCAAAATCAAAACATGAAGTGACATTAGTGTTTTTTAGTGTATAAATATTGTGTTACAATCAAATAACTCGTTGACAATCGATGCGATATGCAACACTATAAATTATTCTAACTTTCAGATTTCTTCAGTCTACTTTTTTGGGTAGAAATCCGGATTTTTAGGAGAGATCATTACTGATTCGTACACTAACTACCACGATTGAAAAGTTGAAATCGTTTTTGTATCAACAGTCCATAAAAGGAATGATCAAACCGCCTTTAATATATTAAATACGCTAAGCTAATCCATCATTTGGTGTACAAATGTAAAAAATATATATTGACCATGTGGCCACTCACGAAATTTTGTTTATAGAAACTTTTCAATAATACAAGTGTTTGTGTTTGGTCCAAGTGGTTAGATTTTTGCTGGTACCAAGTCCACGACGTGACAGATGGTCTTTCAGGGTAGCTCACGTCGCGTGTAACAAGTGCGACTGCACTTAGCCTTCTCCCTCCGTCACCCCTCAAACAACAATACTTTCTGGTACAGCCAAACTTTTTTTCTAATGGTACAGCCAGCTTAAGAAGGAAAGTTATGTCCTGATACATAAAATTAACGAAGCTTTAAACTGCTTAGATTAAGCAGGATGGATCTTAATATTAGACTAATAATATGACCATCGTGTTCTATTCTCAAAATAGAAACATCAGTTCCTAAAAACAAAAATTCGTAACACATTTGTTGGTGAAACATGGTAACAATGTTTACCAGGAATTCATTGCGTCACAGGGTTATGTATTAAAACTAACGTAGAATATTTTCTCAACTCTCGTAAACATTAAGACTCTCTTGTGTTAAAATATTATAAACAAATACGCTCGTAACTTGTCATATCTCTAATTTTAATTCCCAATATCTTCTGATCTTTGCTAGAAATATCTTAATGTTTATAAAATCTTCCCAGATGTATATAAAATTTTCTGATTGTATTTTGAGCACTATGATGCCTCCAATTTCTGGTACGAAATGTCGTAGCTACCATGTGTTATAGAAATATTTTTGGATTGATTTTATTAGTATAATACAATTGTTTATTTATGTATTTAATTTAGAATCATATTTTATAGCACCGAATTGTTTGATCTTCAGGAACTTGAAAAATATGTGGAGAGAAGTTTCCATCGTCCAATTTTCTGACTGTCCCGGAATTTTTTTTTCAAGGAACTGGGAAGAATCACAATCATAAACAGCCAAAATGTGTCCTAGATAATATTTGATTTCGTATACGACGCAGAAATGCAAACCACGTGACTCTAACGTTTATATATTGAGTTTGAATTAGCAAATTAAAATTTTGCTGTCGTATTTCAGCACACTAATAAGAGACCGTAAGTTGGTACGAGTGTAATTTATAAAGATCTTCTTTATTTGTATTACTCCGAATTCTTGATATTTAATTATGTGTTATCGTTCTCGAAAAGTGTCCAAAGTTATTTTAATCTGAATATATACAAGAAAACTTAACCAATATCTCTAGTAAAGTAAAAATCCGAGTTGTTTCTGGTGCTTAATTAACCCTTCAAAGCGGAGTGGTAACTATATGTACCAATTATTTTTAAAAGTCGCTACAATACATTTTTTAAAAAAATTGTGTTTCGTATGATTTTCAGTTTAAAAAAAGATTGTTTCATTAAATACTTTAATCACGTGATCTTCGTAGTGAAGAAGTGTTGTGTTTTCTTCGCGGTAGGTACTGAATGTTCAAATATTATGTAGACGAGCTTAGGATTCATAGGCTTAAGCACTGCGAAGAGACAGAGTATGGAATAACAGAGGTGTAATTCCTTGCATTACTAATCTCGTCTCCAGATGTAGGTCAGTGGTATAAAGTTCATGACCTGGCAGTTTAACAGCCTGACGAACGAGGCCTGGGTAACACTGAGTGTGTCCCAGAACTAGTCTGGACGTTGAGGTGAACGGACAATCTACGCCGCTGGCAGGGATCGAACCAAGTCCCTGTATCTACTGAGATATCCTGGCTCAGATTCTATTGTCTCGGCCATTTTCAGAACCACGTGAGTCCACAAAACTTAATAATTCATTTATCTCAAAAAGTGAATTCGTTTGGTTTGTTTATAATCGATTCTATTGTGAAATAAGTACTTTCTCTGCACAAATCTCCTTCAACTCTCTTGGGACTGGTTCTGTTTGTGTACATCCGGTATTTGAATGTAAACAACAGGATTTTAAAATCCGTTGTGTTCATTACGTAGTTTAATGTGATAAAAGGAATACGTACTTTAAACTTTATTAGTAACTTTCTTGGAAATGTAGGTTCTGTATCTTTGAATTACACGAACGTGGGACGCCAGTAGGATATCATTTTTTTAAGAATTTAATTAATGATGCGTTGATAAATTCTGTGTTCACAGCGGCGAAGTGTAGTGTCCCTTATGATAAAATGGCATTCTAGAAAAGGTTTGTGCATGTAATGACTGGTCCCTTCCATGTTTTGCTGTCTTTATATCGGGAAAAACACAAATTATGCTATTCACAAATAAGGGGGTTTATGTAAACATAACACGGAGAAGACATAACGTTAGATAATTTGAGACAAATCATGTTATAAGGAGGGCTGATAAATCCTTTGAAAACGTATAAAAGATTATATAGTTTGGAATTACAGAGCAAATAAAATTTGCAGTAACTTAAAAAGTTCAAAGCAAATTAAATTAATGAACGCTTACTACAAATCGATTCAGAATCTATCATATTTGGATCTCGTACCTAAAATAATTTTACATGTTTTTGTAATTGGGTGTGGTATTTCAACCAAGGATAAGAAGAGAGGTTGAAGGCGTTTGATGAAAATATTTCGACAATTGAGAGATTATGCATTGATATAAGAATAATACCAAAATGGATCTTAAAGATGGAGGATATTGGCTGGATTCAAATTGGTCAGAATGCAGACCAGTAGTGGGACATTTGAACACGATACTGAATATTAGCATTATAGGTTATGTGTCTTCACAAGTAAATAATTTAAACTTTAAACATGAGTTTTTATACCCCAATGTAACTGGATTATTTGTAACATATTGTTCGTGTGTGATTTATGGGTGACATATTTTTCAAGTAGATGATATTTAATCCTTCTGCTTCCGTATTTATAGTAACCTTATATTCAGTAGGGATTTTTTTTTATGTTTAATCTGTAAATATTACCTTGGTAAAACACGTGCAACCTCTAACATAACAATCAGGCAATACATTTAATTTTTTCAGGAACTTGAAGAGTTTAATTCAACACAGGTGTCCCTAAAAATAATTTGCTCTTAAATGTGGTAATATATCCAAGTAGTTATTATAAGCCCTTCCCAGTAAATCCCTTATCAGGTCGATAAGGGATTCGGAAAATGAAACTCACAAGTACAAAGTCAATATTTAGTCGTACCACCAAGCGTTAACATTTTTCTTTTCGTATTTGTTAAAAGGGCAAAATAGTTCTCTAAAACATGTCACATTTTTTTTCTGGTTACATTATTGTAATATGTAGGTTAACAGCTAAATATACAAGGGGATATTTTAATTATCGAAGGAAAAGGGCAGGAGAAATATAAAATATACTCGCTACCTATAAGCTTCTATTTATTGATTCAGCTACACTTAAATTGAGTTCCGGTGGGTGCACGTAATTATATAGCGAGGTTGAGCAAACATAGGTGTTACAGTTTTGTTAGCGTTCGTATATACCGTGATAAGACTGAGCACTTGTCAAATAAAATTTAAAATTACGCATGCCATAAATTCAGTTCCAATTGCAATAACGACATAATTAAGATAAAAATAATCTTACAATATTATTCCATAAATCTCCGTAATAAAGCGACACAAGTGTATAAAACAGCTTAATTGTATTTAAAATTATTTAAAGTATTATTCTTTTAAATATGAATGGCTTTTCGTTAAGACGTAAGTAGATTTAACGTTTAAAACTCCTGACTGTATATGCATCCCAAGATCCAGACGTGTAATGTGGGAAGGAGAGAGATAAGGCGCTCTGGGACGTATTTTTTTAATAACGATGTTATTGTAGTAAAAATGATTATTTTACAAAGATTTAAATCCAGTGGCACATGAAATCTTTCATTAAGTAGCAGCTTTTAGCTTGCTGACTAGTACTATATTGCGATGAGAATTTTTTAAGTTCTACAGCCCTGTAACTTTGTATATGGTGTCAACTTTAAAGTGGTTATAAGTTATATTACTCTCTTTGAAGTGAAGAATCATGGCGTGCTTTAAACGAGAGGTTATTTTAACTGTGCTGTGTTTATCGATTCATTTGTTTATTCAGGTTTTCATAATGTTCATAATTAGCAAATATACTGCGTGATTGTGTTAAGCTGTGATTTCTTGTAAGACTGTCATAAAGTACCATGTTGCCTTTAGACATACGAAGAAACGTTTCATAAATTGTAGGTCCTCAGTGAAAGACAAGTGAAATAGAATTGCAAAGAAGGATATAGTTGCGTACTGAAAAGTGTTAACAGAGTGAGAGAATTAAGAAACATCCGAAATATATCAAGCTGAACATCGAATTTTTGTATAATTTTATTGTATTAAATATTACATTTCTACAAAATTTAATTTAAAGGCATGAAGCTCTAATAGATTACTTGAAAGGAATTTTCATCTGGAGATAGTAAAATATTATGAGATCAGATATTTCCATTAGACTACCATTTGAAAGCATTTCAACGAGAAGATCCTTTACAATAAATTACAGGGTGTATATTCGGAAGCTTATCAGCTTTGCATTAGTTTCTCCAGGGAAAAGGAAAGCCAAAATTTCTCCTGGTAGACAAGACTGAACTACGCTTAAAGAAATTAATTTTTTTCATTTTTGAAATGTTACGTTATAAAATATTACAGACAGACACAGATATAAACGGGTAATGTTTAAGAAAGTTGTGGTGGCTGCAGGATTTCCGTCCTGCCTGCTAAAGATATTTGAGGCGCAAATGCTACCAATCGCCTGTCCTAATGGCGAGGTTAAGAATGACGAGTTGTAGGCTACACGTCGCGCTCAGACTCAGGGTTGATCCTTTTGAAATATGTAAATGTAGTCATTTTATCGCCAGAGAAAATTTCTAAATTCAATTTTGAAAAAGATGAAAGTAATATTGCGCTTAATTGGCCATCGATTAATCGGAACAGCGGTTTATTTGGGACAAATCTTTAAAGAACAAAACTTTTTAACTCTTTACGAGAAACTTCGCATAATTGGAACAGCCTCTTAATTCTGCCAAAGTGTTCTAATCCCGATGTGTCCCAATTAACCGGAATTCACTGTACTTTTAATATTCATATTTCTAAAATATATAATATAATTCAGGTCTATACACAAACTTTACTTACAGATGTTAAAATTTAAAATTTAAAATTTGCGCTATTCATCGTTACTACGATGTTACAATACTGCGCCTTCATTACTACATGTTTCGATGCGTAGCATCATCTTCAGGTTTTTCCTTTAAAACTACTTTATATTTCAATTTTAAATTTTAAATTTTAACATCTGTAAGTAAAGTTTGTGTATAGACCTGAATTATATTATATATTTTAATTATAAAACACAAACATGACGCATTTAAACTATAAACTTAATTCATATTTTTATTGCCAAAAGTGCAAACTTAAAAAGTTTGTTACGTTTTCATACGAAATTTAATAAAATTTGATTAATTGACCGAAAATGACGATCCTAAAGCCTACTTTTTTTTCTTAAGAGAGGAAAATGAGCTAAAAGCTGCCTTCGGAATGCACGTGTTGGCTATCCCAGGCTTACGTCATCTAAGTCCACCTTGTAGCATTCAGTGTCCAGTTGACAGCTGTTACACTAGGCCACATTTAAGAAACCCAAAGGTTTATCAGCTCACTCACAAGTTCCCAATTAGAGCCTGTCCTAGGGCATCGTAGTCAACTGTTTCACAACTTCATTATCAGATCCATTTTAATATCATCCTATAATGAACTCTTGTGTTGTCTCTTGAAACTTTCCAACAATACTTTTCTGTTTTTGTTTAATCGTTTTATCGTGTTCTTCCCAAACTAATTACACCATAAATATTTCAGAAACTCATTTTGTAGTGTTATTTATTTTCCTCTTACATTATACGTTGTAGAGTCCAAAGTTTTGGAACATACTGCTTCCATCCTCAAGGTTGAACATAAACTAACGTAAGATAGTGTAGTTGCGTCATATTGTGATTTATTAAATTAAAATTAAATTATTTGGTTATTCCGTCAAATCAAAATGTATTTAAAATAAGATAATTAAAATAATTAAAATATCATTCTGTGTTCCATATCGAATTGTAAATCGATTATTCGATATGGAACACAGAATGATATTTTAATTATCTTATTTTAAATACATTGTGATTTGACGGAATAACCAAATAATTAATTTTAATAAACTAACGTATTCCTTCCTACCTACAAGTTCACACGGCGTTAAATCCAAAGGGTTAACATCGATATTTTCGTCTTCATGACAGCTTCAAATCTCAAATGGTATACGAGCATTAATGTCACAGTGGGTTTAACGAGACACACCTTTCGGTACAGACCTGATAAAAGCGCGGACTATGGACATTGAGCTTAATGAGCGTAGTATCTGCATGACAGCAGAAACAGACTTCATTTATTTGTTCTATCGAGGAACTATAGTCTTTCCATGTACGTCTGCAAATCACCAATTCATAGTAGCAGTTCATGTAACATTCAGACGATTTGATGGGATTTTGCGTCGTCATGACGTGCAGTCATCGTTACTTTAACGACCAGTTGGTCACTGCACAAGCCACACTACACATTAATATTAAATTGATGCTTTTAATACGATTGCATGGCACTAAGTCAAATTATCATTATTTCGAATTTATAAAACATGAATACGTTCATGATTTAACAACCATTGACAAAAGAGGAAAAAAAGTTAAAATGTGTCTCTTTGCTGGCTAAATCAGTGGTATTCAACCTGGGGTACGCGAAGATATCTTAGGGGGTACGTTGAATTTAAAAAAAAATTTTTTATGATAAACACTTAATAATCAGTAATGTAATTTATTTAATTTATTTTAGATGTAGATTATATACTATGTATAACTTGAATTATACACCAACGACTTTGGGGGTACAAAGTTGAAGAGAAATTATATCTGGGGGTACTCGAACAAAAAATGTTTGAATACCACTGTGCTAAATGACCTCTCGCAACTCTTTCAACAGAGTGATTGGTCATTGACGGAGATTTCATTCCAGAAAATAACAGGGATTTTTCGCGTCGCCAGTATGTCAGTACTGACCCTGGAGTTCACCCAAACTCTTGTTCAATATAAACCGTGGGTTAAAACGGCTGGAACATGATGCTCAATACTCAGCTTAATTAGTCTTGAACATGTTTAGATTTTCCTCAGTCACCGCTGACCATTCATCTCTGTGAGGTAATCATAGTGTTACTCTGTCGACCGCAAGAATCTTTTTGTAATTATGTACTCATAAGTAGAAGTGAACTCTTGCTTTCGTCTGCGTCACGAATGAATGCATTCGGAGATACAGATCACTATTACAACATCCGCTATGTAAGGGGGTGGAAATCTCCCTGCTACCATTTAGGAAATACTTAGGCTTATCCTATTGTGTTCATCTCAGGGAAGCATAGTCTTTTGTTGTGTTGACGAGACTGGTTTTGCTTATCTCAGACTCTGTGTTCTGTTCTGGTCGAATACAGAATGACAACTTCCTGATATAAATCGGTGGCAGCCATATGAATGAAACTTATCGGCTGTTATTACGTTCCAAAAATGCTTGGGGAAATGTCAGAGGGGATGAATAATGAATGATAAAAGAGCTCTGATTCTGAAAAGATGGAATTCTCGTCTAAAAACCTTTGTGAAAATGTACAAACGTATAATATGTGTGCTTTTATTAGTTATCAGCGTATAATATATTGTATTTTAATGACAGTAAGAATCATAGTTAAGAATCTCGAGTCTTGCTTGTAACTGCAATACAATAAATATATTAAGATGGTAAAGTTGCGTCATATTGTGATATAATAAATATATATTATTTAAATCTTGTCCGTCTAATCACAATAAAGTCTTATTAAATATTAAAATATTACAATAATTGACATTTAAAATATTAAATGATGTTCTTTATCGAAATATTCGATTTACATTAGACCATCATTTTTTCATGTTTCAGTTCGTAAAAGAACCATCCTCATGTGTATATAATTATATAAAACTTCAAAACGATAAATAATTCAAATACAATTTTCATACATTATGCTAGCGTACATCGTTTGATATCTGGTAAAAATCTGATAAAAATGTACGCTAGCATAATGTATGAAAATTGTATTTGAATTATTTATCGTTTTGAAGCTTTATATAATTATATACACCTGAGGATGGTTCTTTTAGGAACTGAAACATGTCGTGAAACATGAAAAAAATGATGGTCTAATGTAAATCGAATATTTCGATAAAGAACATCATTTAATATTTTAAATATTTTAAATGTTAATTATTGTAATATTTTAATATTTAATAAGAATTACTGTAATTAGACGTAATATATACGTAATATTTTCTGTGTTTTTCTATGAAAATTGTCAGACGTAAGTAGTTTATTATTAGCATTGCCTCGTAAATTAATTCCGGATGATAACCACTTTGTAGTCTATTAAACTGCTAATGTGAATATTTAATTGATTTTTAGTTTAAGAAACACGTTTCAAGTAGCAAGTTCTGACTCAATTGTCTCGAAATAAAAGATAAATAAACTATACGAGGTGCGATCGGAAAGTTTCCAACTGTGTCAATAGAGGGCGAACCGGATGTAGTACGAGATTCTGCCGCTAGGGGGTGCGGCCTACATTCATAGTGAATCAGTGTGCCAGCCGGCATCATCGAATTAGCATTTGTTTCTTAGTTACGGGCGTCTTGGTAGTGCATTACACCGACCCTCCTGCGATTTCGGAATGGCGTGTGCATCAAATTTTGCCAAAGACTCGCCAAAACGGCTACGGAAACCTATGAAATGCTAAAGCAAGCATTTGGGGAGTCCGCAATGGGTCGTGCACAAACTTTTGTGTGGCATTCACGTTTTAAAAATGGCCGAACCTCTGTCGATGATGACGAGCGTTCTGGACGACCATCTTCGAGCACAACGCCCGAAAATGTTACGAAGATCGACGTCGTACCATCAACGACTTGTGCGACATTGTTGGGATAGGCTGTGGGACCTGTCAGCTGATTCTAAAGGAAGAACTCCACATGCGACGCCAAGGCTCCTGTCTGAGGACCAGAAGCAGAATCGACTTGACTTCTCGTTTGTCAGGAGCTCAAAGATCTTGCAAGAACCGACCCCAACTTCCTTTCTAAGGTTTCCTCTTCCCAAAGATGAAAATTCAGCTAAAGGGAAGGAGATTTGAGACGATAGAAGAGATTCAGGCAGAATCGCAGATGGTGCTTGACAGGCTGACAAAGAAAGATTTCCAGGGATGCTTCCAGGCTTGGCAGCGGCGCTGGGATCGTTGTGTTCACTCCCAGGGGAACTACTTCGAGGGTGATGGATGAATTTAATATCTGAGATAAGTGTACGGGTTTTTATACGCGCAGTCTAGAAACTTTCCGATCGCACCTCGTATAAAGAGTCTCTTCGTTGTGGGTACGCGTGTCAACACCATGAAATGAAGTCGGCTTGTCCAGCTGCTGGCTTCTAACACATCTAATGTTCCGGTAATTAGGAAGCAGATTTGATTTCTTGCTGTATTAATGGGATGACTGGTAATTAACCATTCGTGTCCATTCTAGAGATTGCAGGGGGAGTTTCGCCTCTGATGGCTACTGTCCGCGTTCATGAGTCAGTGACATGAACAGCTGCCAGTCTGTCTGTCGTGGTCAATATTCAGACGGTCACTTTATGGTCTGTGTTCAATCTGGTGTCCTGTTGTAGCCTGCACCTTTAAAAACAAACACGAAGGTTTGCTTAGAAATGACGAAGTGTTAATATCAGAGTAACAGCACAGAGCAAATGGATACATCAGAGAGTAATCAAGACTGAGAATTTATTAATTATTTAATAGCGTATTTATGAGCAATTAATCAGTTGACTTCCTAATTTGTCATCAACCAACAGTATTTAACGTTTATACTGTCTTCCTTCAACAGTTAATAATTATGCTATTGGCCAAAAAGTAATTGTTTCTATTAAAATTTAACTTTCTCCACATTATATTTTGACTCTTGCTTCAAAGCAATTCGATCCAGTTCACACCTTGATATTAAATTGCTTAATTATTCGTTTTTTGTCCGTCTAATCACAATTCATATTTAAAATTTACAATTAAGATAATTAAAATATCATTTTATGTTCCTCATCGAACAATCGATTTACAATTGGAACATCTTTTTACAACATTCACTCCAATATAAAAATGAATCTGGAAGTGAACATCACCAAAAAGTTGCATATCAGAAATTGTAATTAAGATTTAAGTTTATAATTTTAACTTTTACACCTGAAGATGGTTTATATAGAAACCGAAACATGTTGTAAAAAGATGTTCCAATTGTAAATCGATTGTTCGATGAGGAACATCAAATGATATTTTAATTATCTTAATTGTAAATTTTTAAATATGAATTGTGATTAGACGGACAAAAATCGAATAATTAATTAAATTTCACAATATGACGCAATTATATCATCTTATTAAATTGCTCTAAAATAATTTCTTTATTTTATCATTTCATCTATGCTTAGTTCTCCAAACGGTCTTATCTCTTGAGATTCAGGTTTATAGTATAGAATTATGCAACTATTTTGTACGTATATCATGCTTGCTACACGTTACACCCATCTTATAATACGTAATTCATTCATCATTGCAGCATTAGGGTAAGTTATACATTATGAAAATCCTATTTTGTTTTTAAATTTGTCAGTCTTCTCTCACCCTGTAGTCAAAATAATTGCTTTAACACACATCTTCAATTAAAATCTGCCCATTCTTCATATCAAGGAATCAAATTTCGAAATCAGAGAAAATAAAAAGTTGCGATTCTGTGAATATTATCATTAGGATTCTCTTTTGCGAATTTGTTGGTGTCTTGCTTGTGTCAAATTTAACTTCATCTTAATGTGTCCTCGAACGCCATTTATTAAAATTCAGGGTTTTATTAACTAGCATAATCTCTGATTTGGTGTAGTCTGTTCCTTGATTTATACAAAGGTTTTAAATATAATTTGAGCATTTGCGTAGAGAGACTGAGGAAGACCACGAAAAATCTGAGTCAGTTTATCTGGTAACCTAGTCACAACCTGAATACAAAATAAGATTGCTAACCAGTTAGTCATGATGTCAAATGTAATGAATTGGAAGGGATATGGAAGGAAACAGTCGTGGCTTACTGAAGGCACTATTTGGCATGGGGATAGAGAAACGATCTAGAGACAATCAGTCAGGGTACGTAGTCTCGGGAAAGGATTAATTCTAACCACCAGAATACGAAGCACGACTGTTTATCACTCCGACGCGAAGATTCGTCATCATATTTTCAAATTTACCTACACTATCATATTCTAATCTTCTTCGACACCAAATAATCAAATAATTCGATGTAGCGTCGTTAAATAACCCACGAACAAACAACGATACCTTGCGTAGTAATGTCAATAACGTAATTATAATTTTATTCTTTATATAAAAATTTATATTGAAATTAAATAATTTTAATGCTGCTATATAATTTAATGTTTACTGCGAGGGATGAATTAGACGTAATCCAGAAGGAAGTGAGTTTGAAGGTACTATCCCAGTATTCGAAGGTCCTCAGTGGCCGCTTGGTCGCTGGGACCGTGGGTTCGAATCCCACTCAAGCCATGAATGTTGTCCTGTGTACAGGTAGAGGCCTTGCTACGGGCCGATCCCTCATCTAAGGAGTCCTACCGATCAAGCCAACGAAAAGTTGGGTCCCGCAGTGCTCAGGCACTTGAAGAACGGGTCGTTCCCAGTATCTCAGTATTCACTTGGATGGATTGAAGAAAACCACGAACTTTGTAAATGTAGCCAGTCTCCAGGTTGAGATCTGAACCCGGGACCTCCGTCACAGAGTCACTCGACCACGACTCTGTTACGTGTCACTGAGTTAACGCGCGGTGGTCGCGTGTCTGAAAGCCCACGGTCTCTGCCGTTTGATCGCACAATGCAGCTCGAAACAGGTGCTCCGGAAGACGCCTGCTACCTCCCTGATTTGCATCAGTCCGGAAGACAATTAACGCAAAATTTCAATTATCGCGTGTGTGCATTACGCTGTCCTTCAGCTGCTACATTCGGATTTCATAACGCACTAACAAAAGCACCCACTTCAGGCACAAACTTTTTATAAACAAACTGTAATTACATGTAAAATTTATTACGTATTAAGCAATTTTGTTCATGTGCTATTATTTCCGCTTTAACTGACTCCTTGGCATTAACTAAGTCCTCACTTTGTTCGGGAATTACTTCGCTATACGTATATTTTTTTAACTTTTCTTAATAAGTGGGCTTCTACCATAATGTCGATGTAAAATAAACCTTAATGAAAATAATCTTAGGTTTAGACTAAACCCTCGGTTTTTACATAGGTTTTATGTAAGATATATTCATCATAGGTATCAAATCTTAGTTCAGAATGCTAGGCAACCAACCTGCAAGAGCGGGTCATGTCTCTTTCGCCTTTCGCATATAATAACTCGAGAACCTTCGAGTGGATTTTCATAAACCGGTAATTTAATGTGTAGAACGCTGGCCTTGTAATCCTGGGGTCTCGGGTTCGATTCCCGGCGGTGCCCGAATTTATAACTTGTGTTGGGCAAGGCCGTGGTCTAGGCAACACGGAGTTTTCCTCCGTGGCATCCCAACAATTACTCCATTCACACACAGAAGAAGGCAATGGCAAACCACTTCTGGATCATCTGCCAAGAACGTATATGAACAGGTCCCAGTCCGAGAAAAGGATGGAAGGATCCTGTTCATATGGACCTGTCGTCAGACAGAACACTAAATAATAATAAGATGAGGTGGTCTAGCGGTTAGAACGCTGGCCTTGTAATCCTGGGGGTCTCGGGTTCGATTCCCGGCGGTGCCCGAATTTATAACTTGTGTTGGGCAAGGCCGTGGTCTAGGCAACACGGAGTTTTTCTCCGTGGCATCCCAACAATTACTCCATTCACACACAGAAGAAGGCAATGGCAAACCACTTCTGGATCATCTGCCAAGAACGTATATGAACAGGTCCCAGTCCGAGAAAAGGATGGAAGGATCCTGTTCATATGGACCTGTCGTCAGACAGAACACTAAATAATAATAAGATGAGGTGGTCTAGCGGTTAGAACGCTGGCCTTGTAATCCTGGGGGTCTCGGGTTCGATTCCCGGCGGTGCCCGAATTTATAACTTGTGTTGGGCAAGGCCGTGGTCTAGGCAACACGGAGTTTTCCTCCGTGGCATCCCAACAATTACTCCATTCACACACAGAAGAAGGCAATGGCAAACCACTTCTGGATCATCTGCCAAGAACGTATATGAACAGGTCCCAGTCCGAGAAAAGGATGTTAGGATCCTGTTCATGTGGACCTGTCGTCAGACAGAACACTAAAAAATAATAATAATAATGTTTTATTACTGTGATATTAGGTCTACAGTCAAACCCCTGACTACGTTAATCCAGCACTACGACAGTGGTTCACTGCTAACGACGAGAAGTAATATTGTATTATGAGCTGTAGGTGGGTTCTAACCATCATCTATTATGACGAATATGATTTACTTCCTCGTCGTACTAAGAATAAAATTTATTCATACGCACTGCATCAAACCTCTGGGCTTGTTAAACGCTAACACGTGCGACCACCCTAGATGTCCATTGTTATTTTTCAACCCTTATTCGCCACCCCTTTCACAAACCCTTTTCCTCTTTTGCACATTACAATTCGGATGTATTTCTATAGGGTGATTTGTCTCCACCCCTGATTTGTTCCTTGTGTTTGCATTGCATTTTCTCATTTTCGATTCGCTTCTTATGTTTCCCTGTCTGAAAATTTGTGTCTGAAAATTTGTGTCTGAAAATTGCATAAACACCGGGTTGTATCTCCTAACAGCTGTTGCTTGTCTCTTAGAGCGCGGATAGCCGATTTCTACAAATTCAAACGTAATTGCTGTAGATTCCTACAGTTTTATAATGGCGTCTCACAGGATTTAGTCTATTCTTTAATTTGATCAAATTTTAAAGGAAATCGAATACAAGAATAGATTTTATTTTTCTTTAATATTTAATGTTTCAGACATACAAGAAGAAAAAGAAATGTCTTACTTTCACTTTTTACTTTCTCCGGAGATAGGGATTAGCTCTATCTATTGGGTCTAACAGAGTAGGTACCTGAATAAATAGAGCCCCATCTCCGAAACGTCGTTTTTATATTTTATTATTTCTTAGACAATGGAAAATATCCCAGAAAATTTTTAATCAAAGGGACTTAAAAAATTTCGAATTTCTTCTACATAATGTGCGTTATATTATTCCTATGTCTTATGAAATGTTTATTAAAGATTAAGAACAAAGACGCTTTGTATTCTGGCGATATAGTACAATATATAAAAGAAAAAAAAATTGGCGCAGTGTTTAATGATGCACCCCAAAATGAATAGGAATTTAAATTGTAGCTCCACACAGAGATTCTCTAAGATGCAGTCTTATACTAACTTTCTGTATTCTTTTATGTCTCGTAAGTAATCCGTTCCGTTGTGTTTTCCCCACAAAAATTGTGCTGTTATAAAATTACGAGAGAACCTCTTCATTATACATTTTGTGCGTAATTTATAGTCACTGAGATTTATCAGGTTTACTCTCAAAGACTCGTACTACCCCTGTGTTTGTTAACAGTTAACGCACAGACCCTCGGATATTTCACGTAAAATGTATTAGCAATTTCCACAACTGGGTAGAACGTCACATAATGCCATCTACCGGAAATATAAATACAGCTCTGGGGTGGTTTCCGTGCTGTTTTCTATTCTCCCTTTTCGAAACTTACGTGTTTTATGAGATGATAATGTTGCGTCATATTGTGATGAATTATAATTGTTTAATTTTAACCGTCTAATCACAATAAAATATTTTATTAAATATTAAAATATTAAAATATTATTACTACAATTAACATTTAATATTTAAAATATTTAAAATATATTAAAATGATGATCTTTCTATCGAAATGTTCGATTTACAATTAGAGCATCATCTTTTTCACGACATGTTTCGGTTTTCAATGAACCATCTTCAGGTGTATAATCGATATAAATTCAAATGTAATATTCTAAATGCAATCCTTCGTCAGAATGTCCATTAAATATCAGAAAGTTATCCACTTCTAGATCAATTATAAACAATTACGTGTTTTAATATGTTTAAATGTGAATATAAATAGTTTTCTTCTATTTTTAGCTCTGATTCCTTTCTTATATCTGTCTGTCTGTCTGTCTTCATCTATTCCGTCCTCCTGGTGAAATCACTTCTGGTACCGTTTCTGTCGTCTGTTATTCCTTGGACACGTCCATACCGAAAATTGTATTATATCATTCAAAATAGGAACTTGTGGACACATTTTTTTTTCAAATTAGGTGGTTTTGGGACAGTCTACAAAAATGTATTTACACTGTCAATAACTTTCTCTTGGCTTTATTCTTAAAATGACTTAATTCCAAAACATTTTATATTCTATTACCCTGTGCAAATGAAACAGTCGTGTTTTTGAGCAGTAAGAGACTCTTACACGTTTCTAATTTTCTTAATAATAATAATAATTCATATTTATTTAAATCTTGTCAGTCTAATCACAATAAAATTCCTATTAAATATTAAAATATTACTATAATTAACATTTAAATATTTAAAATATACAGAGAACATCATTTAATATATTTTAAATATTTAAATGTTAATTATAGTAATATTTTAATATTTAATAGGAATTTTATTGTGATTAGACTGACAAGATTTAAACAAATATATATTTATCACAATATGACGCAACTTTATCATCTCAATAATAATTCAATTCAATTCATTTATTTAAGTTCTTTACTACAGCCAAATAAGGCCAATAACAGCCAAGCACTAAACCAGAGTACAGGATAAAATATAAAAATTAATTTATTTATTTATTTCAATAATAATAAAAGTAAAACAAACAAATGAATTTAAATATATAAATGTACAATATTAATAATAATTCGATTCATTTATTGAATAATATTTCACAAGTAAATGGGCTAAATATGATACCTAATTAATATAATTCAATTTAATAAAATAAATAATACTAAATAATAATAATAACAGTTCAACTGGAAATGTAAGTTGTTAATTTTAACAATTTGTTCTTAATAATTGTTTTCGTGTATTTTATGAGTTAGTTCTGAACAAATTTAAGACATTGTGTGGTTAATGCTAAGACCTTCATCGTTTTATAAGTGACTCTCCCGTAAACATAAATATTTTAATTCTGTTTCATTTTTACCAGACTTTGTTAAGCCACAATTATTGCGAAGACTGCAGTCTAGAAATAATTGCGTTAATTCTTTTCTGGTTTTAGAGACACGCGGATTAGAAGATATAAATCTCTCTTACATGCCTATAACGAAAGAAACAACTTGGAATAACTCGACGTAAATGGGACAATATTAATATAGATCAAAAATAAGATTAATATGGCTCTGGATAAGTTTTGTTGTGAACACTGTAAGTAACCTTCCAATTCCTTTTCCTGACTCTTAATTTCCCGAAAAGGTCTTTGATTTATTGAGTTAATTAGTAATTAACACCACTTAAACAAGAGACCGGCGCTGTTTAGCAAATTATCCAAATCACAGACTGCTTTTATTTATTTATTTAGTGTTCTGTCTGACGACAGGTCCATATGAACAGGATCCTTCCATCCTTTTCTCGGACTGGGACCTGTTCATATACGTTCTTGGCAGATGATCCAGAAGTGGTTTGCCATTGCCTTCTTCTGTGTGTGTGAATGGAGTAATTGTTGGGATGCCACGGAGGAAAACTCCGTGTTGCCTAGACCACGGCCTTGCCCAACACAAGCTATAAATTCGGGTACCGCCGGGAATCGAACCCGAGACCCCAGGATTACAAGGCCAGCGTTCTAACCGCTAGACCACAATTATAATTTATCATTACCCAACTGCGTCTGACTTATAAAGCCCGGTCTTAAAAGTTCCAAATGCTTTCATGTTTGTACCATTGAAACACTAAGAATGTCTGATTGCTTTATGTTTCGTTGGATTGATGATTGCAATATCTTGCTTCTACGTATTTGTTTATAAAGTTCTCTCTTTAGAAGTTTGAAACGTAGAAATTTAATACACGAACGCGGAATGAACAATAAAAACATCGATTGTATATTATAAAATAGCACACCTCCTCTCTGATGTTCAATAATTTATATCTTTGGTTCATGTAATTGATATTTTCCAGTTTCGAAAGTTCATGTACGCCATTATTCCCCCCCCCCCCCCCCTTAACTTTTGAATATATGAAAATATAGTCGTGTTTTCATTATTCAAACCTATTGTTGCTAAGAAACCATTGTGACGTTGTATACATATCATAAAGGGTTATGTAACTAGTACTCTCTTTTCATATTTCTAACGTATTGTATAACAAGGGGTTGGTTTTACCGCCCAGAATGAATATAGAAATCATGTGTTTGAAAGTATCTAGCTTAAAATTCATCCCTCTTCAATACCCCCATTCATATATTGAAAAGGACCCCTCTCGATAACGTTACAGTTGATCGGTTTCTGAATTTATTTCAAATATCAGACGTGGAATTGTGTGCTTATATTTTAACTCTTTTATTTTGTTAATACCGAAAAGTCGTAAGTCAGAAGCTACAAATGTAATACATATTTTTGTATGTCAAGATTGTGTCCTGCCTTTCAAGCAAAATTTCGATTGTTATAGCTTGAATTCTGGTCCCGGTAAACACAAAAAGTCTCCGCTTAAAAGTTTAGTATTTCGAAAGAAACCAGTTGGCAACACTTACTTTCAAGTTCTAGAAACAGTTTCCAAAGAATTGTTCTGTTCACTAAATATTATTAAGATGATTAAATTAACGAGAATGACATGCTCTTGTGAACACGGTAATGAACATCCAGGAACAATAAAATACAAGAAATGGAGTTAATTTTACTTACTTTTTGGTATAATTCTTTTCCTCGTAACAGTTGTCGACAGGCTAGCAGCCAAACTTAACATTGTCGTGTGATATATCTTTCCTTTCTATTGTAAGGCTGTCGTCAGTTATTTGAGCGTAAAAATGCTTTCAATTTGCTGTTAATGTGGAAAGTGCATCATTCATGTATCCGTCCTGTTCCTTCCAGGTCACATATCGAATGGAACAAGAATTCTGCTAACAGCTGTTACGTGGATATCAATTGATATTCCAGTAGACCTTCAGTGCAGTGAGAATGACAAGAGATTATTTTCGTTACGTGTTTTCAAATTCGAACTTATGTGTGTGTAGTGTGCGTTCTAGTATTGACTGTGGTCAGATTGCTTGTTAAAAAGTTTTAATCTGTATGTTAAATACGATAATTTCGTTAAAATATAGCCAAGAAGTAAATTATTTCGAACGAAAGTCTTAAAAATCTTAATGAGATACTTATTTCGTGTCAGAAATGTTCTTCTGTTTAGTAAACTTACGCGTCATACCAACCTACAGGTCTAAATTTACGCGTAGGCGATAGTCATTTGTTAAACGCCAACTGTATCTAAGGAACAAAATACTTTTCGACAAATAATACATAAAAGTCATAATCAACTCCTCAGTTTTTACAGAGTTTATTCCAAACTAAAAAGCAAAATACTATTCAGGAAGTTTTATATTTATTGCATTGATTGTTGCTTTATTCTACGCTTGAAATCAGTAAAAGACCAGTTGTCCTCGGCCTCGCGCTTACCCCTCCCCCTCTCTTCCCCCACCGCGTACCGACCATTTCATTTTTACCTGGCTGCCAGCAGGTAGCTCTGGCATCGACTTACAAAGACTAACCTGTGGAGTGGCCAAGATGGAAATGCCAACATCCTGAATCATGGGTGTATTTATTGCGTTTACAACATTAGAAAGAGAAGTAATCAGATGTGTGAAGCATTATAGTAATGTTATGAATATGAGAATGGTGTAGTGTTATGTGTTTAAAGCCGTTTGTGTGATGGGTTCCTAGAAATTATAGTGCAGTGTGTTATCAGGAATCCTTTGAAAGTACCGTTTTCTCTCAACGCTTCATACCTGCAAGACCGTGACGCAGGGAACCGAAGTCTAAAACGGTGGATGACTTTCTAGGGTAAGGAAATCTTTAGATTAGAAACGTACACATAATGAAATTAATTTGTGTGAACATTTCTGCACAGACTAATGAACCGTGTTTTTTTGAAACAATGCAATTAAGCGTATTAGCAGGTACATACTTTCTATAAAAGTATTTTGTGTTTTGAAGGAATTTTTACTCACTTTCGTGGACAGTAGAATGATTTTAATTCCACCATTTTTAAACAAAGATACTCTAATTATAAGAAAGAGAAGCTCATTGTGCCACTGCTAATTGAAATACATATATCTTACTGCATTAACTGACATGAGAATTTTGCATGTAACAACGGTTTTTAACTTTTTATCAGTTTTACCATTTGGTTTTCGTATTATATCTCAGTAATGCATTCATTGGTGTTGTGCAGGTGTTGCAAGCTTTCGTAAAAGCTTCTTATTAAAATATTAAAGCTGTAATTTGTTTACTTAATTCATTACGTATGGAACCAAGCTTTAAATTAGAGTTTGCTGAATTGTCAACACTGTAACATGTGAAGCTGAAACAACTCATCAGTTGTGACAGTATTTTAGAATCTGTAACATTGTTGTCATATACGTATATATATTTCTTGACACTTACTTTTAAAATCCTGTCATGGAATGTGAAACTGATATTTCAAGTACAAAATTACGAGTTTTTGACATGTATACATTATTTGTTACTAGACCTTTTTAAATTATAGCATTTGATTACAGAGCGAGCGGGAATTGAAACTGGGCTTAAAGAATGCCAAGTGAATTGGTTGGTAGCCTTGATATCGTCTTCTTCGTAACAAATTCACCTGCGTTTCTCTCATGGTGGTTATGAATGTTGGTTAGTGCTGTCTCTAACATATAATTACACGTGTGTACACATTTGGTTCTGTCGCCACATCTCACTTTCTCTCGTTCTATTAAATATCTTCACTATTACGAACATTTTTTTTATCGCTCTGAAATCTCAATACAAGCAAGAACGTGGAACTGCGCTTATCGTAAGTAAATTTCTTATCCCTGCGATTAAATCTCTCCCAGCTGAAGTGACACTACATGACTGGTTCTAATTAGTGTAATTATGGAGGTTACTGGGAAGACGTGATGTTGATAAAACCCGCTTAAGTGAAAATGAGGTCAGTTGTAAGGTAGAGTTTTTAATTTTGTTGCTATTAAATGTTATATTGAGATGGGGGTTGTAGAAATACGAAATTTCGTCAGTTTTCAATATATTGTGTATTACTAAGTGATTTAGTTGAAAGTGTTAGTCAGAAAGCATGGGCGAAAGAAACAATTTGGAACTTTCTGTGTTCTGGGTTGTTGCGCTGTGTAGTCTCGTCGATGTATATAGTCTGCGCAGTAGTTTTTGGCTGGCGGACGGGCCTACTCTGTGTACCTGAGGTGGCACGGTCAGCGTATTTCTTTTGTTTGGGCTCCTCGGTGCAGTCAGCTTTATACTATCGCACAACAGACTCGCTCCTAGCCTTCCCCTTGAAAATTCCACCGGCCAAAAACTACTGCGCCGACTATACCAGCGTTTCAGAGGCCATACTGCCTCCATCATCAGGGTGAATGTTAAAAACGAAGCAGGGGAACAGGTCATCTGAGGATTTGTTACGATGAACCCTTAGTTTAGCAAAAACAAAAATATAAGTTGATATTCCGTCAGTGGTAAAAGAACATTCTGCTCAGTTCTCTTATTTAAGCCATTGACTTTACAAGCGTAAGATGTACGTTCTACTGGTACAAATTGTTATTGAACTGGAAATGGTGTGGAAATACTGATCGTTAGCTGAACCGGGTCTTTCTTGGCACAGATCGGCTAGTCATCGTTGGGTCATCTTGTTCAGTGTCCTCACGAATTAATAAACTTCACCGCGGCATGGAGACCTGTAGGGGAATGGGGACAAACATTCTTAACCTACATTCGGTATCCCCTGTTTCTGAGGACTTCATCCACCGTTCAGTACACTGAAGATGAAGACAGTACGTCTCGGTAGCTAGATCATTTGTTAGCTTCAAGTTCCGGTCGTTTTATCCTCTCGAAGACAAACATCCTCCATCACAGTACCATTTAAACAGAAGGCTAGTTGGGCCTCAGAGTCATTTTGGACGTGGTGATGAAGTTGAAAGCCTCGAAGCTAAGTTGTTCAGTCCGTAGGCAGACTCTGCTGATGGTTACTCCAGCTGTGGTCGAATGGAGTACGGACTGAAGTGCTGTTAGCAGGAAACTGTAGGGCAGTGTTTACGGTAGGTCATCCGTTAATCTTGTGTGCTCTATGGCGGTCACTACTGCTTCCTGGTGCAGGTAGCGGTGCGTTAGTGCGCACGCGCGTGCAACGTGTGAACGACCTCTTGTCAATTCTCTCTCATACGGGCTAGTGACGCCACTGGAACATCCACAGGCCCACATCCTGGCGTTGGAAAACACGTCTCGTTTGTCGCTTTCAACATCCAGAACAAGGACAACTTCTAGTTCATGTGAACTGAACGTGTCGGTACCACGGGTCAGGTTTAATGTTGGAAAGGTAGCCGGTTCGAATCTCGGACGGAACACCGCCTTGTACTGTGTAACTTTAAATAAGCCACGACCTCTTAAAATTTACCATACGTCACAATCACACTGATTACATGTTAAATAAATTCTGCAGTTGTTACAATTTTGTTAAATAATCCGACATTACAGGCAAATTACAGAACGTCGAATCTGTTATACTGTCCTCAACTCGAACATGGTAGCTTTCATTACGGAGGTCATGACTCATACAGGGTTATTTATCCATCAACAACTTTCTGGTCTGCGTAATCCGTCCAGAGTTCGAGTTGTGTTTCCTTTTCACGTAAAAAAGGAACTGACTGGCTTTGTTAGGTGGAAATGTGTGTATTAATTTATTATATCTTATTTATTCGTTTTACAGTTTACAAAAAAAATAACAGAGATGTTTGAAATCGAAAAGCCGAATAGGATATCGGACTTAAAAGGAGACTAGCTTACAATGGACTCGTATTCTTCGCCAGACAATGAACTACAAGAGACTGACAAGGTCTTCTATACATCTGACCGAAACAGAAAACATTCAAATTGTTTGGGAAGTTTTTTGGAAGAATATAACTTGAAATACCACAGTGTGTCAAAACGTGTATTAATAAGATTACGTAATGGACTGAAATGAATGTTTATTTTCCATGTTAATCCACTATCATATTAAAATAATCTAGACTAGACCTGCAACAGAAGTCATACGTGTGAATTACTTTGGTAACAAGAAAATTCTTTCTCACGGGAAGTTCTTATGCGAATTTCCTCATTTATTTTGTGAATGCAGTGTATTAATTGTTTCAGTATGCAATATACAGGATGATTCAAAAGTCTCCATACAGTGTTTGCTGAAACAGCATATCTTCACCATTCTGTGGAGCGTATTCCCAAAATTTGTAAATTATTTACAATATTTTTTTCAATCTGAAGATTGTCTCTGGTTTGTTTCAGAAGAATTATGGGGAATCATAACATTTTGCCAAACATGAAGAATTCTCAAGAAAGACCAAGAATTTTATGGTTTTATCTTCTGCTGTTCTTGTGGGGTTTGAGCGTGGAAGCTCAATCTTTAATAAACCGTGCTCCCCACTTCCTGCCTGGAGGCGATATGGCAAGGTTTTCACTACCTGAAGATACCAAAGTTGGCACGCCTGTATATCGATTGCGAGGACTCGATCCAGAAGGCTCTAGTGTGCATTACAGCATCAGTGGAGAACAGTTGACAGTAGATCGTAAATCAGGAATTGTTTCATTACTCAGGCCATTGGATCGGGAATCTGTTGATCTGGTGGAAGTCATAATAAGCATTACAGGTTTGTCTATTAGCCTACTTATAAAAATTGGTAATTTGTGTCAATTGTCTTGTAATTAATTTTGTAATAGCTTGAATTTGTTACAGAAAAAAAAGACGGGAGAGTTAACAAAATTCTGGTTTCTCCCAGTTCAGTCACAGTTCTTTATACCACAAAAATGACAATAATGCATATAGTACGAGTATAATATTAAAATGTATAGACTCAGTTTTAGCGTTTGGTGGAGTTAAGTGACCAGCTTCACGTCCTATAAAAAGGAAAACAAATCACTTACTTTAGACCAGGGGTTTGATAATGTACTGCATGTCAGGGTATTTTGCTCACCTCGTGGGGTTGTGACTCACGGAATGGTGGTAGATGAGTATCGAGGTAAAACTTACGAAATCTTCTCCGCCATTGCTACTTCGTCTACAAGAGAAATCTCGCATGAAATCTTGGATTTGACCTACATATCTGAGGTAGGTTGATACCAACGTTTTGTAGAAACATACTATCTCCATCTTCAGTGTTTTTTGAAACACGGATTCTGTCTTCTGGGTTGTTGCACCATGTAGTCTGGTAGAAGTTTAACCAACTTTCAGAGGTCCATGCTGCCTCAGTCATCAGTGCAACTACATGGCTCAACAACCCAGAAGACAGCCATCTTCTGACTCTGCCGTGAAAACCTCAAATCCTACATGGATTTACCTAATATGACATTCTCGAAGAATCTGTCCGCTGCAATGGAGGAGAACTTACTGTGTGTTGGTAGTACAAATTTGATCAAACTGTAATATTTTCTTTGATCAGGAACCAGCAAAAGTCTAAGAGTAAACTTCTGTACTTTTGCATTATTCTGAAGTTTCCTTCCTGCTACTGATCTGGTTAATTATTGCGTTTTAATTTCAGATGAGGGAATTGCAGGATCCGAACCCAACACGGTGTCTCTGCGTCGAGAGATCCCAATTCTGGACGTCAATGACAATGCACCGGAATTTCAAGGTCGTCCTTATTCATTCGCTGTGGCCGAGACTACACGTGTTGGGACGACTGTCTTCAGCAACATTACGATAACTGACAAAGATGGAGGAGTTAATGCTGATATTATCTTAAGCTGTGCTGCGGATAAAGATAATGAAGATGCGTGTTCAACGTTCGATGTGGCAACGGAGAAGGTAAATGTATCCTACATAATTGTTACAAACATTTACAGCGGAAAGTTTATGATTCTAACTAAAATTTAACAATAAAATTATACTTTTGACCATATAATCCAGTTTTGACTGTAAAATTTAACAATAAAATTATACTTTTGACCGTATAATCCAGTTTTGACTCTAAAATTTAACACTAAAATTATACTTTTGACCGTATAATCCAGTTTTGACTCTAAAATTTAACAATAAAATTATACTTTTGACCATATAATCCAGTTTTGACTGTAAAATTTAACAATAAAATTATACTTTTGACCGTATAATCCAGTTTTGACTCTAAAATTTAACACTAAAATTATACTTTTGACCGTATAATCCAGTTTTGACTCTAAAATTTAACAATAAAATTATACTTTTGACCATATAATCCAGTTTTGACTCTAAAATTTAACAATAAAATTATACTTTTGACCATATAATCCAGTTTTGACTCTAAAATTTAACAATAAAATTATACTTTTGACCATATAATCCAGTTTTGACTCTAAAATTTAACAATAAAATTATACTTTTGACCATATAATTCAGTTTTGACTCTAAAATTTAACAATAAAATTATACTTTTGACAATATAATCCAGTTTTGACTCTAAAATTTAACAATAAAATTATACTTTTGACCGTATAATCCAGTTTTGACTCTAAAATTTAACACTAAAATTATACTTTTGACCGTATAATCCAGTTTTGACTCTAAAATTTAACAATAAAATTATACTTTTGACCATATAATCCAGTTTTGACTCTAAAATTTAACAATAAAATTATACTTTTGACCATATAATCCAGTTTTGACTCTAAAATTTAACAATAAAATTATACTTTTGACCATATAATCCAGTTTTGACTCTAAAATTTAACAATAAAATTATACTTTTGACCATATAATTCAGTTTTGACTCTAAAATTTAACAATAAAATTATACTTTTGACAATATAATCCAGTTTTGACTCTAAAATTTAACAATAAAATTATACTTTTGACCATATAATCCAGTTTTGACTCTTATAGACAATAAATGAATTTATACGTTCCTTTACTTGATGTATTTGGCTCATATCAAAGTTAATAATTATTATATTAAATAACACTTTTTGCGTACCTAATATAATAACATTTTATGCCCTCCGTCAAGTTTTACACATTCAGATTTAATATAAAGAAAAATGTTTAAATTATTGGGCTTTGATGTGGTCAAATTACAGTTAATTTAAGTACTGTAATTAAGGGTTGATATCGTTAACCTCTTTAAAGCTATAAAACTGGACATTTGGTTAATCTGTATAAGTCTTGATGCTTTTGTGTTGAATCTTCTTCGATGATCAGCTGTGTCAAATTTGGATTTGTCTTTTTTGGTCGTCAATGACTTTAATAAATTTCAGTGCTATTATTTCTCCTTGAATAAAATGTCTTACATCGCACATGAATGACTTGACAATAAAAGTAAAGTGTGAATTGCTGTTATTAAAATGTTTCAGATAACTGAGGGAGAGTACGTGGGCATAATTTCACTTCTGAAGCCCCTGGACTACGAGCAACGTGCAGGGTACAGTCTGGTATTGAAGGCGACCGACGTGGCCTCCGAATCTTCCGCGAGGTTGACAGCAGTTGCTAATGTCGCTATCGATGTGATGGACATTCAAGACCAACCTCCTGTCTTCTTGAATTCTCCTTTCTCCGCAACCGTAGCTGAAGGCACAGCACCTGTAAGCGTCAAAGAAAAAAATTATGTTTTTTTTTTTGTAAATTTGGTCCGATAAATGGCTAGCTATACGAGTGTTTTACCTGATTTGCTTATGTCATAAATATTTTTCACTTTTTTTGATTTATGACGGACTAGTGTTTTACTCGATAAGGTATCTTGGTCTTATCGGTCAAAACACAACAGTTTTTAATTGCAGAAATATTTTATTTCCTCGTATCGTTAAACCACCAGTTTTAATGCAAATATAAATCACGGAGTGTAATTATAGTAAATATTTTCATGAGTAGTTCAGTCTGACGTAAAGAATAAAATAAGAGTGAAATATAATGTACAGCTTAAAGGAACATATTGAAATAATTCTAGCGAAATACTTGCCACGTATCATAAAATATAATTTCACCCAAAGACGTTGAAATATCGTGTTCCGACGGATAAAACTGAGATACTTCGATGGCACGACCATTTTTGTGTCCAGGGCACATCTGTCTTGAACATCCGAGCAAGGGACGGAGACTCGGGCGATCCGAGGAACGTGACGCTCGCTATCGAAGGCGACGTGCTTGGTTACTTCTCGCTGGTTCAATACGCGCACAGTCCGACCAGCGCAGTTTCTGTCGCTGACTTAGTTACGTCTAATAAGTCAATAGACAGGGAACATCCAGACATTTTTCAGAATGGCGGAATTTATGTCTTTTCAGTTAAAGTAAGTACGTTCATATTGGCTTCGAGTCATATCAGTGTGCTGAAATAATAGCAAAACCTCTGCGTAATATTTTACTCGTAAAGTATTAATTAATTGACAACAAAAACTTAACACTGAATATATTGGTATTTGTATAGACTAAAAAAATTAACAGATTTCTAATTTCAGAAATTAAATAAAATTGTTTGTTGATTTGTGTTGTTTTTATCACGTAAATATACGTAATGAACTTTGCGGTCTCGTCTCGTTGGTCTGCTTTGGCCCCGTCTTTAATTTGATCTGATTGTCTTCTCATAATCTTCTAGTGTTTCTGTTTCCAATAAAAATTTGACACTTTATAATTGTAAATTCTTTGAAATTTTACATCTGATTTTGTAAAATTCTTGTATTTCTTGTGGCTTCTGAATGTGTTTTCAGTTACTTATCAAAAATTTAATTTCTGTTGTCTCTATATCTAATGGCCTTTTTTAATTGCCCGCATGAACTTACGAAGAGTTGTCTGTTTTTCACAGTTCTTTAACAATTCTGCTCTTGCTTTCCGTTCTTGACTTGTTTTACCTTGCGAGTGCTAAACACTTCATTGCTACGTGATTCTATAAAAGCATTTAACACGTAAACATTCTAAGTGGTGCAATGTGATCGGTACTGATAGCTTCTGGGCTCCATCTATCTTATATTCTACAGTCAGAACACTTCATTTAATTTCCGCCACGGTGGTCTAGTGGTTAGAACGCTGGCCTTGTAATCCTGGGGTGTCGGGTTCGATTCCCGGCGGTGCCCGAATTTATAACTTGTGTTGGGCAAGGCCGTGGTCTAGGCAACACGGAGTTTTCCTTCGTGGCATCCCAACAATTACTCCATTCACACACAGAAGAAGGCAATGGCAAACCACTTCTGGATCATCTGCCAAGAACGTATATGAACAGGTCCCAGTCCGAGAAAAGGATGGAAGGATCCTGTTCGTAATATGTCGCCAACCTCCTGTAATAAAGAAAAAGGTGATTACCTGAGCATGTACCTTTCATCGAAGGATGGGAGTAGATTTACCTCAGGAAACATAGTGTTCTGCGTGGAGAACGTAGGACGATGGATGAAGTCTAAAAATCTAATAAATTAGCATCAGTATTCTTTAGGATTATTTGATACGATGTAAATATAATTCTTTGCCCTTAAATATAGACCAAAATTTGTGTCCTAACAAAAGACTCTGAATCCTGATGTATTTTTGAGGTTTATGGTACTCGTTTATTATTACGAGAAAGTTCGGAGGCACGTAAGTAGAAAACCTTCATGTGTTTCTTCCCTTTCCAGGCCACGGAGTTAATAAATAATGAACTTCCCGGGGACACGGCTACGTCACAAGTTACAATTGTTATTACAGACGTAGATGACCAGGTTCCAGTATTTAACGAGGATAATTTTCACATTAGCGTGTCAGAAGATATTGGTAAGTAAAGATAATAAAATATGTAAGCTACAGTTCGTATAGGTGCATCATCATCATCATTTCGAGTTTTAGACCTAGATTGAGTTCTTCTGTGTGTATGGAGTAATTGTTTTCATAACTAAGTGTATAGTTTCAGCGTAGGTATTTGAGAAATATGAAATCATAAAATTGTAGTAGAATTAATAAAATATTCTCTCACTGACTATTATACGTATGACTGCCGTTTCCATAGTATGTTGATGGTTGGAAAAACTCTGAGGTATTTAATATTTCTAGGTGCTGACACACCTTTACCAGGCCTGAATATGGTCGTTAATGACCGTGACGTAGGAGAGAATGCTCGCTATACTTTAAAACTTCGCGACGTAAAAAATTCAGCTGGAACGTTCACGGTACACCCATCAGTTGCGACTGGACGTACTCCGGTCGTAATAAGAGTTGCAAATGTTAAAGGATTGGACTATGATGTGGAAGATCCTTCCCTTAGAAAAATTGTGTTTGATGTTGTGGCGGTGGTTAAGGGGAAGCAGGTATGTACACACTAAAAAAAAATTTCTTTTGATGTAACTAATTTTTTTTGTACCAGACGGACTCAAATTTGGTCACTGCTTAACAACGAACCTAAGATAAACTGGGATGCATATAAAATATTTTAATTATATATTGGAAAGCAGGAAGGAAACTGTAAGCTTATTGGTTACTTCGGAAAGAACTGCGCACCTACGAGAGGAAGAGGAGAACGCCGGTCTAAATAACGCAATTAACGTGTTCCGGGTCGATAACCTGCTACATGCTAATTTTTTTTATGTTTTTTTTTGAATTTTTATAAAATTATTCACAGCTGATTGGCCTAAGGAGGTTGATAAAACTCAGTTGGAGGTTGAAACTTAATGTGTCAGGATATTGTAACATATTTCCATACGTAACGGCTGTAACATTTCTACAGCTGTGGTCCTACCAACTCACATTTTAATTTTATTGGAAAATACCAATTTGGTTCTCGTACTACACGAAATGATCATATCATAACATTGAATGGTATTTCATAAGATTTAGGATATTTAAAGGTTCGAGGTGGAACGAGAGTGGTGAGAGAGAGACGGGATGTAAGTTTTTATCAGATGAATTATAGAAACAAAACCAAAATCTAAAGTAACGCCATGTAGGCGCTTGGGGGGAGAGACGGTATAGCTCCTACTCGTTCTTGAACTCGGCACTAGATGGGGGTGAGTGGTCGGCATCACGCCCCGGCCGTGCTGTACCCCTGGCAAAGGACCCCGGTACCCATTGGACAGGAGGCTTGAGTGGGCCCCGGAGCCGGTCTGGACGCAGAGGCTACAACCCAGAAGACAGAAATCTTCTTCTAATAACTTAATATGCAGGAATGTGTGTTGAGTCATTAAGAATTTACGAGTAATGAATTTCTTGTTTCTGTGACAGGACTTAGATGTGGAAGTGGCCAGTGCACGAGTAACTGTTGATTTGGTCGATGCAAATGACAACTCTCCCGTCTTCCCTCAGTCTGCGTATCGTATTCGTGTCTTGGAGAATGTTCGTCCGGGGTCATTGATCTCTAACATCACTGCAAAAGATGTAGACAGTAAAGAGTTTGGTAGCGTAACTTACTCTATCAAAGGCTTTGGATCTGAGAAGTTTTATACGCAATCAAAAGAAGGAGGTTTATATGTGGCTAAATCTTCTCCAGGTAGGTAATATTTCCCAACTTTCTAAGGGTCCAGGTGTATAAATGAGTCCTATAGAAATATACTTTTTTTTATAGTTAAGCCATTTCCTGTGCCCAAATATCCTCCTCAAACACCTGCAATCTGCGTTCCTCCCTCAGAGTGAGAGACCATGTTTCGCACCCATACAAAGCAGGCAAAATTATTGTTTCGTATACTTTAATTTTCAGGTTCTTAGAAATCAGACGGGAAGACAAAATATTCTTTTTTTTATCCTTAAGTTGCTGCTTGTTATTGTCACCCTTAATTACAGGTTTAGATTATGAAACCCAAAAATCATATTCGTTAACCTTTGAGGCTCGTGATGGTGGAGGACGTGTTTCAACAGCAAATCTGTTTGTGGAAGTGGAGGATGTTAATGACAACGCACCTGTTTTTGAACAGAGGGAATACGGCCGTACAGTGAGGGAAGGAGCAACTAGCTTTCAACCTCAACTATTTGTTAGGGTGAGTGCATTTTCTGAGTTGCTTATTGCAATACCTTACATGACTCTCTCACACTAACTACACAGGAACTAAGATTTTAATGCCAAATCATTCTGTCAATTAACGTCAATATATTAAAATGTTTAGGAGGAAAATAGAGAAAAATTAAAATATTTGTAAGCTACGCATTTAAACTTCTGTCATCTCCTTTAAATCGAATGCTGTGTGGAATGTCGAACATATTTAAGTGACGAGATGCATAGGCTGTCTGAAAGAGACCAATGATTTGAAATTATTGGGTAAATGACTGACCTCACTAATATCAGCGTCCTCTTCTTAAGATATTTACGCTTTATGTACGTCTGACAACCGAACCACTTCTTCTATCGCTGTATTCCCACAGCTTCTCTTCAGTTCATTCCCATGCTCTCCCTTCTTACCATGTGACATCATTTCTAACCTCTTTTTCCCATCTGTATGTCTCTCTTGTCCCGCACCGTAGCCACGCGGTCTGAGGCATCATGCTTCGGACCGGTGGTTCGAGTCTCGGGGAAAGGAATTTCTGATGAGATTTTCGACCGGTGTTTGGGACCGGTGCCAACCCAGCATCGTGAGGAAATTGGGGAGCTACAATGAGTAGCGTAATTCAGTCATGAAAACTAGCAATGGCTGGGGGTTCATCGTGCTGACCACACGTCATCCTCTATCTGGTCGGATGATCGTTCACCTCTGCTTAGGCATGTGGACGTGAGGCCAGCAGTCAAGCTAGTCGGCTTTGGCTCTCGGAGGACTGTTACGCCACGGGTAAAAAAATGTGTCTCTTACTTGGACATTCTCCTTTTACTTTCATATTCAGAATAATTTCTTGGGGAATCTCTCTTCAATCTTAAAACATGTCCATACGATCTCATTCTGTAATTTGAAATTTCTGACTCTGTCTCTTGTACTGAAATTAAATGTTCCCTCTCTTTCTATGCATCTCCGATCTATTACTCGTAAAGATTCGAGGTTCTCATGGCGGCGAAGATATAATTTTCTTCTGAGTTGTAATGTTATGTGGACTTCTAGGTACATGCAGTTATTAATACCTTCAAGTAGGTCATTAAATTGTTCATTACCATTCCAGCGATTCAATTCACTATCATATTCACATATTATATAGTTCTGCTCGTCGTCAGATGTTTATAAAACATTGTTAAATACACTATAATGTCAACCATTGTGCATGAATAAATGTTGGCCACATGGAGAACGTTGTTCGTCTGGGAATATTGTAAAAATGATGGTATGTCTTTCGTTTCATTAGTTTACAAGCCAAAACTTTATTTGGTGATCACTTTCTTGATCGGCTTATGCAAGGACACGGTTCTATAATTATTTTAAAAATAAGTTGTTTTGAAAAGTGTTACATTGTATTTTTTTTTGGGATTCCAGGCAATAGATGCTGATGGTCCAGATCAAGGTGGGGGGAAAATATTTTATAGTATCCAGTCATCTAATGTTGATAGGGATGTGTTCTTTGTGGAGCCCGTCAGCGGAGAAGTAAAAATGAATTCTCCAGTCAACTCATCTGATACACCACGTGGCCAGTATGAACTGATGATCAGAGCTACGGATGCAGGTAAATAATAAATATTTATTCTTCTTTTTCCGGTTTAACAATGTTTCTACATTTTCCGGTACCCTTTACGGGTCCCCAACTTTTTATTAGTTGGCTTGATCTATTTACATTCGGTAGGACTCCTTGGACGAGGGGTCGGCCCGTCGCAAGGCCTCTACCTGTACACAGGACAGGGCAACACAGAAAAACATCCATGGCTTGAGTGGGATTCGAACCCAAGGTCCCAGCGACTGCGCGGCCACTGCGGACCCCCAATAATAAATATTTGTAGTAATTATTTTCTTGTAGATAGCAATAAAATTGCCACTTTTTATTAGTTACCAACTGAGGAAATTATCTGTAAGCAAGGTTCAAGTAATGTCTCTTTTCCGTGGTATGAAACAATCTGAGAAGTAACGAGATAGGTCTACGTGTACAGCGATGTTTAAATATGGTAAGCGGTGTTCAGAATATTAAAAATCATTTGTTATGTCTGTGACCTCATTATTAGTTAGTTTTTCCAATTGTCATACCTGATGCTTTGTCTGTGCTGATCGCTCGTCCAAGAAGTCCCTACCAAATGTCTAAAAATAGATCAGAAATCTCTGAAAGGGGGCCTCTATGCTACACGTAGGAGATAAAAGGGTATAAGAAGAAACTTTAGCTTATAATATTTGTTTGCTGTTATTCTTATGGTTTGTGCTGCTGTTATTCTTATGGTTTGTGCTGCTGTTATTCTTATGGTTTGTGCTGCTGTTATTCTTATGGTTTGTGCTGCTGTTATTCTTATGGTTTGTGCTGCTGTTATTCTTATGGTTTGTGCTGCTGTTATTCTTATGGTTTGTGCTGCTGTTATTCTTATGGTTTGTGCTGCTGTTATTCTTATGGTTTGTGCTGCTGTTATTCTTATGGTTTGTGCTGCTGTTATTCTTATGGTTTGTGCTGCTGTTATTCTTATGGTCTGTGCTGCTGTTATTCTTATGGTCTGTGCTGCTGTTATTCTTATGGTCTGTGCTGCTGTTATTCTTATGGTCTGTGCTGCTGTTATTCTTATGGTCTGTGCTGCTGTTATTCTTATGGTCTGTGCTGCTGTTATTCTTATGGTCTGTGCTGCTGTTATTCTTTTGGTCTGTGCTGCTGTTATTCTTATGGTTTGTGCTGCTGTTATTCACACAGGCAAGCCACCTCTTCACGAAGAAACACGAGTGCTGATTCGTGTGGGAGTACCAGGCAACCAAAGACCTATATTCCGTGGTAACAGAAATGTTGGAAATGGTCCATCAAGTTATGCGGCTACTGTACAAGAGAATGCAGAACCAGAAACTGAAGTTGTGCAAGTGATGGCCACAGATCCCGATGGTCAGGACTCGCTTCTGAATTATTTTATAGCTGGAGGTGCTAGAGACAACTTTGTCATCAACGAAAGGTTTGAAAAAAATTATATCCACAATTACAGTGGCCTTTTGACGTCAGAATATACTTTGTTAGAGCTCTGAAAAGTTAGTCTCTGTTCTTGTCCAAGTCTGAATTTTTAAATAACAAGTTGCATCTACATTTTGTTTAGTTAATGCCTTACAGATTTCATCAAAATATAGGAAATTTCTTTTAGAACGAAATGCGATTCAAGCTTAAGTGTAAGGTTTGTTTTCTGCCTGTCTTAGATCTGGCCAGATCAGAGTGTCACCCGATGCTCGCCTTGACCTTGAAACTGGTGGTTCTCACTATGACATAATTGTCCATGCCGTCGATTCTGGTACGCCAATAAGAGAGACGGCTACTGCTACAGTAGCAGTAGAGATAACCGATGTGAACAACAAGCCTCCCGTCTTTCAGGCAAATGACGCTTCGGCTTTTGTTCGCTACGTGTCGGAGAGAGTTCCAGTTGGTGAGTAATTCAGATAATACGAGGGTTGTTCAAAAATGACTAGGACTCGATGGAATACAGGCTGAGAGATGATGACAGCCACTTAAGCGTACGTAATATTCTATGTCAATTTTCTTACTTTTGACAAATCACGTGGTCTTATAAATGCATGGCAAGGTGCATCAGCTTCGTGATAGCATACTGGACTGATATGCATCCGGTTACAGGATCAAATACTGGTCGTCTAAAACACTTTTTATTATGTCATGGAGCCACCATTACAAAGAATTTCTATACCAGATTTTTGTATTTTTTTGAAAATTTATAACCATACTTTATTGCATGGACCAATTGCAGGTGGCAGTGGTGATCCCACCACATAAGTGTACAGCTGATCAGTCGTCTCAAAATTGGTGCCAGATCATTTATGTTCTATCTACAGGATTTTTCAAAAAAATTTGTGAATCCTGTGAAGGTGTTCAAATTGATCACCATTAGCCTGGTGACGCAGTTGACAGCGATAAGCAACTAATTGACAGACTGCGACTAAAGATTCCGCTCGGATGGCTGCATAAGACTGTTCAGTTTCTTGCTGGAGCTTTTTAGGCAGTACTCTCTTTGTGCTGTGTACTGCGTCCTTCAAGTAACCCTACAAGAAAAACTCGGGTGGCAATTGTGAGGAGTACCCGGTAGATCCTCTGCGTCTTATCCATTGGTCAGGAAAAGTTGTCAAGACATCACAGCGATAATATGGGGGTGCCTCGTCTTGTTGATATCGCATGTCCTTGTCTCCGTACAGTTGCTGAAAGGCAGGAATAATTGATTCTTGTATATACATCTTTTGGGGACACTCTGTATAAATATTTTTAGGATGATTTGTTAACTTCAATTATTTCATACTTATTACTAAAACAAGGAATAATGTTACGTAACTGAACATAAGTATGTTTATTTATTTCTAACAGGTGAACATGTACTGACAGTAAAAGCTGTAGATCCAGATTCAGATGCCAAAGTGGTATACTCCATAGTAGAGCCCATTAAAGCTGCGGACAGAACGGGAGTCGCTTTGAAATCTATCGTTCCTTACAATTATAAAGCTGCGTTTAAAATAAACTCAACAACAGGTGAAGTGTTTGTAGCCAAGTCATTAGATCATCAAGCAGCAGCTGTAATCATCATTACAATTCAGGCCAATGACGTAAATGCTGTCGAACACGTTCAAGATCAGTTTGCAAAAGTTGAGGTTACAATTTATATACAAGCGTACAATAACAGCAATCCAGTTTTTACGATATCAACGTGGACACCAACGAACCCTGTCATAAAGGTAGCGGTACGAGAAGAACAGCGTTTAGGAGCGACCTTAATGACATTGTCAGCTAAAGATCCTTTGGATGGGAGGATTATTTCGAAATTTGAAGAAGTGAAAGGAGCACAGGATTTTGTTAGCGTGGATCCTCATTCAGGAGACATAATTCTGAACAAGAGATTGGATTATGAAAGCTTGCAACAAAAGGTAAGTTGCTTAGAAATTAATTTGCTGAATCCTGAGTTAACGATCGAGTTTCACCATAAATGTCAAAGGAGGGCCATTTCCTTTTTTGTATAAGATTTGATTATATAAAAAAAAGTACTCTCTTGTTTGCAACTAAAATTTGTATAGTTTCTTAATGTGAATATTATATTACAATCAAATGTCTTTGATTTAAGTATTAAATATACTTTCAGTCATTCAGTTTGCAAGTTCACGCAATTAGCGACGATGACAAAAGGACGAGTGAAGCGACAGTAATTATTGAAGTTCAAGATATAAATGACAACAGCCCTCAATTTTCTCAAGAGGTAAGAATGAATAATAATCTAAGTACCTATTTTAATAAGATAAATTAAAGTTTGCAGTTAATTATATTCAGAGGAATTCCTAAATTGATTTTATACTTCATACAAGTGGTCCTAATTCTTTTTGTAAGCATATTCAATTCAATTCAATTCTTTATTATATTGTATTTAAATTTAATGAATTAAGCGGAAGGAAGTAATGTAGTAACTTCAGTGTAAGCACTAAATAAAAATTAAGGAACAAAATGTTTTTTGGTTCAGTTGTTCATTTGTTTTTGTCTTTATGTAATTTGACAGTATGTGAAGTTAATGCTCATATATACAACTGAAGGCTATGATTATGTAAAAGAAGATGTAAACAAATTCAAAATAAGCAAAAATAAGAATTGTTCATAATTTAGGAGCTTGTAGACGTAAAACGATTTAGTGTGAAATCACGTGTTCAAATACAGGGCTGTTTGATCAGTACATTAACACTTCAAATATCCAAAAAAAATTCCGCTGCCTTTACATTCCAGAAGTGTGTTCTTTTATAAGTGCTGGTACATTTGTTATTCTTTTTTTATATCTTAATTGCGTCATGTTTGTGTTTTATTGATACAATATTTTATTTTCCGTCTATACACAAACTTAAAATAATGTTGTTTAAAATTACTTAAAATTATAACATTCTCAGTAGATACTGCATCTTGTTACATTTTTTGTATCGACGACATGTTTCAATGTGTATTACATCATCATCAGGTCTATCAATTTTAATATATTTTAAAAATTGTTGTACATTTTGCGTTGCGTATATTGGTTATTTTGATTTGTAGTTTTAAGTTTTTTGTCTCTTCCTTTGAATTTGGAGGTTGTACTTGGATGTTTTATATCGGGTTGTAATTGATGTGTTGTGCGTCCGATATTAAGAGACCAATATACACAACGCAAAATGTACAACAATTTTTAAAATATATTAAAATTGATAGACCTGATGATGATGTAATACACATTGAAACATGTCGTCGATACAAAAAATGTAACAAGATGCAGTATCTACTGAGAATGTTATAATTTTAAGTAATTTTAAACAACATTATTTTAAGTTTGTGTATAGACGGAAAATAAAATATTGTATTTGTTATTCTGTTTCTCCAGGTAAAATTTTGTACTTCTTGTAATTTGTTAACACGTCTACGTTACAGAGCTATAAAACCCGAGTATTTGAGTCTGCAAAATATCCTGAAAAAATATTGACTGTAAAAGCCAATGATCTTGATATAAATGACAACAAAACAGGTTATGGAACTATTCGTTACTCTTTAAATGGTGGAAGTGCTGCGTTGTTTGATGTTGATCCCGTATCAGGAGTCGTTAAAATTGCTCCAAATGTTACGCTGGATAGGGAGAAGCAGCCGCTATTGAGGTTTAATGTCGTGGCATCAGACACTCCTCAAGGTGGCAGTGAACAGCGCAAGTCTATTGCAGTGGTAAGTAAATCGTGGCTATTTATAAATTTATAAATTTCTGGGTGATGAAAGAATTTGCCCTGATGAGTGGAACTTACATTTTCTGATTTAAAATCTTTGTAAGTAAGCGACGTGTTATATTCAGTACTTCGTAGAAGTTCATTTGATGTGAAGATACATCTTAAATGTATTTTCAAATTATATATGAAATATTGTTCGTAAGACTAAAATTAAAAACTTGGTGATGGTTTGAAATTTTTATGTTAAATATGACACATTTAATGTACATAGATTCTGTAGTTCAGAAAATGATAAATTATATGCAATATATTGATAATCTTAACTATTTATTTTTAGTGCAACGCACAGGCATGTATCGACTGTGAGAGCTTTAATTAATAGTTAATATGAAGTAAAGTGGAAATCTTATAAAATTTATATAATTTTCTATATTATACATTTTTCCGGTCATAGTGGCCGCACGATCTGAGGCATAAGTCTTGTGCGCTTGGACACTGGGACTTTGGGTTTGAATCCCTCTCAAGCCATGGACGTTTGTCCGCGTCTTTCTGTGTTGTGCTGTCCTGTGTACAGGTAGAGGCCTTGCGACGGGCCGATCCCTCGTCCAAATGTCTAAATAGGTTGAATAACCTCCAAAAGAGGTGGCCAAGACCCGCACAGATGACGATATGTCGATTTACGTTTATTTATTTATGTATTATTCTTGTTTGCTGCTGTGCTTATGAAACTGATTGATGATAGACAGATTAAGGTGTTACATAATATTCTTTAGAATGAAAATGTTTTCAGGTTTTAGTAGATGTGCTAGATGTGAATGATAATGCTCCATCGTTCACGAAGCGCATGTACTCGGCAGTTGTACCAGAAAATGTAGCGGTGGGCACCGATGTTACTACTGTTACTGCAGTGGACCCTGATGATGGAGGTGGAGGACAGATAACCTACGATCTGTCAAATGAAGGAGAAGCAAATGGATTGTTTGCTATCAATCATACCACAGGACATATCAAAACACAAAAGGCCCTTACTGGCAAAGGTCGTACAGAACCCTACCATCTGATAGTACGAGCACAAGATGGAGGGAACCCATCATTATCAATGGATGTACCTCTTAGTATATATATAGGAGATGTTTTCACCAATGATGGAGTACCGCTCTTTATTCGACCAACGTTCAATGAAGTCGCTAAAATTTCTGAGGTGAGTCTTCCTTATGGACCTTGTAGTGGGATGTAGAGTGGTACGGTATCTTGACAGGAAGAAACAAATTATTTGATGCTTCTTAAATGATTACTTTTTACTGTTTGGCACAGCAATGACCATTTAAATTAACTTCTTGGTACTGCGTTAGGTGTGACACTTGGTATCTTGTATCTTTGTAAACAATGTTTATGGCTGAAGTGATTTACAGAATAATTCTGAAAGGGTCTTTTGATGTTATAACGAAATTAATATCACTTGGTTCTTGGAGTTGTCCTATATCTTAGTATTCTGATCAGAGCAGTGTTTCGGAAGCTGGATCTTTCCTATCCTTGGGTTATGAGGTGGGGAAGTATATATTCAGTCGGGTCTGTTGGACAAAGCTAAACTCATTCACTGGTCCAGTGAGGAGAGGAACAAATTTATTTTCAAAAATGTTGTATTTTGTTCAGAATTCTGAGACAGTAGCTAAAATCCAGGAACCCAGTAACAATTGATTTTACAAAGATTAGACTCCATGAGAACATAACACTTCACTAACATTCCAATTACATGTATTTTAATATTCTTGCAAAAATAAGCATCTCTATTCTTCAATTTCTCTTTTATAATGCATTACTTGGCATAGACATTCAAGTAGCAATACGTTAACTTAATTATTTGTTGAATTTTGTTGTTTAATTTCATATTTTGGGATGGTTCTTGTCAGTGCTTCTTTTTAAATTAATTTATGTAATAAGACCTCTGAAACGTTGGTTAACATCGACCAGACTACACAGCGCAACAACCCAGAAGACAGAAATCTTCAGACTCTGATGACGGACGCAGTAGGACCTCTGAAACGTTGGTTAACATCGACCAGACTACACAGCGCAACAACCCAGAAGACAGAAATCTTCATACTCTGATGACGGAGGCAGTATGACCTCTGAAACGTTGGTAAACATCGACCAGACTACACAGCGCAACAACCCAGAAGACGGATATCTTCATACTCTCCGCTGTGAAAACCTCAAATCTTAAACAGTTAATTATCTGTAACTACTTTAAATTTTGTATTTCTTTTCAGAATTCTTCAATAGGATCTCCAGTTTTCCAGGTGATGGCCACAGATCCTGATGATCCAAATTCACCAAATGGGAAGATCTCATATAAATTCCTAGATGATGGACTGGATGCAGTTGCTTTCAATATTGGTAACTGAATTACTTTTTTCTTCTCGTAGGTCTTTTTTGTTATTTCGTCTGTTTGTACGTAGGCCTACTCTGTTATCATGGACCTGAAACACAGAAGAGCTATAGTTATTCAATTTTGTAGGTATGAATGAGTTTATGCATGTGTGTGTCGTACACTGTGAAGGCATGTTGCATTATTAATTAACCTTGGTGTTGCGTTGAGGAGAAGGGTTTTGGCTGCATTCATCTGTATTTATCTGTTGTGAAGAACTTTACCCAAAAATGCAAGAGTGCTCAGCCTTCCAGGGGCAGACAACATACACATGAAACTGATTATTATTTTTATTCTGTTCAGATGACGACACTGGTCTTATCAGTACAAGGCTACTGCTTGATCGAGAGCAGAAGGAAAATTATTCTTTAATCGTTGTCATTCAAGACCATGGTGATCCTCCTCAGCAGGCGTCCAGGGTATTACAAGTTCAAGTGCTTGACATCGATGATCACAAACCTCTTTTCAAGAGGGGACTGGTAAGTATGAGTAGCGATAAAATAATTTGTGAAAACGTCCTTGGATTTAATACCAATATTCTCATTTAAAAATGTGAAAATAATGCACATATAATTATGTAGTGAGCAACTATTATACTTTCGCATTATTAATCGAGTTTACAAACTGTTCACGTTTTTCCACCCATAAAATTACACAAAATCGGAAAAGTGTACTCTGTAGAGTACACAGAAGTTCCGTAGTTGTTCTTCGTGTCGTATCAGATGTGCGTGATATCAAATAATTCACATCGCCACTGATAGATGTCAGCATGATCTCAGTTGAATGTGACAGGCAGGGAAGACATGCTCATATCACATTCTTCACTTACGCTAACATGTAAATGGAAACAGTATTCAGTGTCATATTTTCTTTCTTTTAATAGTAATAATGTTTCCTAATTGGAAACATGGCATAAAATTTATTCAACGGAATGCAGGTTATGTACTTGTTTTCTGCATAGCAAACAAGTTTTTTTAATTGATCTTTATGTAGAACAATCACGAAGACCATTAAGAATGCAAATATTGATTTATTCTCTGCAGTCAAGGTTAAACTCATTATTAGTTGGTTTCAGCTTCAGCGAAACTTAAAGCGATCGTACGAAAGGATTTGAATGAAAACATGCATTTGCTATGAAACGGAAATATAATATAAATGCCCAACAGACTTGGTCTATAAAATGGCTGATACTATCGTCTAAAATTTAGGGAGAAGATACTAAACATTCTTAAAATAATAACTGCCACGACCGGGATTGCTGTCAACTACGTGTCATCGTAGATTTAATTTAATTTTATTTCAAGATTTTATATATTTTAATCCTTTAGATTGGGACTATATTATTTTGTGTGACACATTTTCACGAGGTTTGATTTCTAGCGATCATCTGTCGTCAGTAATACAGTAAAAAAATATATATATATATATATCTCTTATTTTCTGACCAAATGCATTAGTAATGAATTTACAAAGCCTTAGGTTAGGAATTTATTCTTCTTAGGATGATGAACCACAAGGTCTGACCATCAGGGAAGAAGTAGATATCGGTACAGAAGTCGGAACAGTCGAAGCGGTGGATGACGACATAGGTGAAAATGGAATGATCGATTACCTCATAACATGTAAGTTACATCTGGCGGACAGCAAATATGCAGAGCATAGGGTAACTGCTGTTCCCCGCATTTTGTTTTCACTTTCGAGACGTTTCACGCGAGTTATTGCATAATTACCAGTGTTCCTGATTTTTATTGTTCAACGGTCAATGACCACATTATGAAGGCGTACCCAAAATCCTCATGCTTAAAGAACCAAGAATTGGTTCCTATATCTGCCAGCGCCAAATTAACTCACCGTCCTAATTGTGGGCGTGGCTAAAAAACACGTAAGTGGTCACAGCGGTTCAAGGGGTTGTAACGAAGGTCTTCTATTGCAATAAATGAACAGAGACAAGATTTATACAAAATTTTAAAGAACACTTTTGAAAAATGCATACTTCAAATTGGGTACGCCTTTTAAATAATACCTTAAGCGACATGTAACATGAATGCATTTCTTAAGCACAGACAGAACATTGATCGAAGTCACTTGAAAATTGTTGTAAAAATGAAATAAATTCTTTTTTATCCTTATGAGACTTCTTAATGACTTCTCAGATGGTAATGAGGATGGACTATTTTCTATAATGCACACATCAGACAACAAAGGAATGATTACCGTAGCGAAGAGATTAGATCGAGAGGCAGCCTCAGAACACTTAATAACTGTGAAGTGTTTTAAGAAGTCTTCCAGGCCTCGCAGTTTGAGGAAACAGTACAACAGACAGGTAAAAAGATTTTAATCTATCAACTATTCCACGAAATATATCGAGTTTTAGTATAAATTTAAAAAAAATTAGTTTAGGAATGAGTAATTTGTTTAACAATATGAAATCTTAAGATAAAATATTTTAGTGACTCGTGTATAAATTATTTTGAATGCATAGATTGTCTGATTACGTTTCAAAACTTAGTAGGTTGCTATTTTCTGTAACACAATATACTCGGTCCTTAAAGCTGAATGTCCATGAAAAAGTTTAAATTAAAATTTGTTATTCAATCCAGAAAGCTGAATTCTGTTCGAAGTGTGTATAATTTAAAGTTAGTTTATTACATATCATTAGTTATTTAATTATATATATTTAGAAGAATTCTGTAGTATCTTTTTCAATGTACTATAGTATTTTGCAGCGTCCAACGCCGTAGCCGCGCGGTCTGAGGCATCATGCTTCGGACCGGCGATACGGAATGCGCGCTGTTTCGAGTCTCAGGAAAAGAAATTTTCTCATGAGCTTTCGACCGGTGTACGGGACCGGTGCCAACCCAGCATCGTGAGGAAATTGGGGAGCTACAATGGGTAGCGTAATCCGGTCAGGAAAACTAGCAATGGCTGGGGGTTTGTCGTGCTGACCACATCACCCTATATCTGGTTGGATGATCGTTCACCTCTGCCGAGGCATGTGAACGTGAGGCCAGCAGTCAAGCTAGTCGGCTTTGGCTCTCTGGAGCTGTTACGCCACGGATTTATTTTTTTTTAGTATTTTGCAGCGGAATTGGTGGCTGAGTAGAGTTCTGCTCTTTGTGAGTGACCGATCAGCGCAAAGAAGGTCTGTTCAGAAACTCCGTGGTAGAAACATCGGCAGCCGCACTGCGTTGTTTGCCAATTCTTACATGTTCTTTGCGTAGTGTTGTGGAATCCAATGTTCTGCGATGCTACATCTGGCACCACTGTATGTTGTTTCCTCACTGTCTCGCCCCTCCACCTACCACCACTTCTTCCTACCATGGCTTCAGCCGCCAATTCCGCTGAAAACTCTTATAGTTCCTTTTACTTTCATAGAGATTGCAACAGACATTACACAAAATGATGTAACGATTTGACATGAGAGGGGTAAATTTGCAGCAGTGAGGGTTAGTATGTTAATGTAGCGGAGAAATTATATTATTTTGTTTTGATGTGCAGGATCCATCGGAAAGGCAAGTGAGAATTATAGTACTGGATATCGATGATAACAAGCCTGTTTTTACAAAGGAAAATATCACTATAGGTGAGTATCGTATGTAAAAATGTATCTAATTGTTTATTATGTCATCAACCTATTTACTTATTTTAAGTCAAGCCAAGTACCAAGACAGAAGAGGAATCGCTGATGAGGTCAGAAGTTGCGATATTTCTTCTTCTATGGCTCTCCGGTCCGTATTCGGTCCATGGCCTCCTCAATTCTCCTCTTCTGTTAGGTCCGTCTGTCCGAGGATTTGATTGAAGTTTTGAAACATCTTCCTTTTTACGGTGCGACCCAACCCCCGACCTGGAGGTCCAGGGTACCTGTCTTAGTCTGACCTCTCCCCCTTGACCAATCTGGCTAGGGAGGCCCTACCAGTAGCTCTTGGGGTCACCGAGGTACTCAAGCCCCACCACCACGACAAGGTGCACGTACCATTAAGTGGGGGTTGCGATATTTATTTCACTAATTTAACAGTCATAGATTCATGTGTAGCATTTATAAAATTATTGTTTGCATTTAAAACTTTCAGTACTTGTAAAATCCCTGCCCCAGAACTACTTTGTCCGCTATAAATTTTACGTGGACTGTCATGTGATTGAACCCATGTTTCTTCATTGGGAAACTGTAATATGAGCTGTCTCGAGGCATTTCATCGTCATTGCTTTGTGCCTGTGCCTTGATTTATAAAAGTAATTCCAATTATGAGACTGAAAAAGGAAACTTTTTATCTTTTACTAATTGAAAATAAGTATAAAGATTACTTTTATATCTTTTAACACAGTCAGAAAGACGCATGGATGGAACCATTAGGTGATCAAACTGGATTTTGCAATAAGAGATGACAGTCTTTCATTTCTGACACCTAGCGTAGTCATTTCTGGTTGTTCTGATTTCAGGCGTTCGCCTGAATGTTCCTGTGGACACATTCCTGCTTACGTTGGAAGCTAACGACATCGATTCAGACGCTCAACCTATCACGTACAGCCTAGTCAACTCTACGTTTTTCTCTCTAGCACCATCCATTATAGACACAGTGCCGGTGTCAGCCAATCACAGTGCAGTGTTCAGACTCGACAACAAGACAGGAGAACTGAGAACGGCGAGCAGCATGGTTGGCTTTGTGGATGGCTTCTTTGAATTGGACGTGACGGCAAACAATAGTGAATTTAGCGGAAGAGAAGTTAATACAACAGTCAAGGTTCGGTATATTCTGATTTCATAAGAAATAAATCTAACACACTGTCCTACTTGTTTCCGTTGAAGCCGTCGTTTATGCGGAGGATTAAGATATACCGCGAGTCTTACTGCCCGACACTGCCGGAAAAATTTCTGAAAAAAATATGATCAAATATATTTCTTGAATTTTTTATAATTATCTATTGCTACATGTTTTTTTGTGAAAATATATAATTTTTTGAAAAATTCGTTTGTTCACACATTAGTATTAACCCTTCCCAAGTGGATTTTTTTGGCCTGGAGGTGGAATTAAGAAAAATTAATTCACGGAATAGAGCGCGGTAAATATCGCAAACATGGTCGGACTTCACTCGCGTATATATTTAGAGTCCTTTCGGAGCAAGAATCGATGAATTGGAAAAAAAAAATTGTAGGCATCAGTTATAGCGTGGCTGTCTTATAACGCGGGTCAAAACCCACCCACCCCCGAAACCCTGCAATATAACCGGGGAGCGGTGTATTTATTTATAACATTTATCACTGTATGTGATTGAATTACAGGGTATTGCCATGGAAGCAATTGTGTGTTGTTAAATAATTATTGGATTATGTAACACATTCTCTTCTGCACAGATATTTGTGCTTCGTGATCGAGACCTTTTGAAGTTTGTGTTCAGCAAACCACCGACAGATGTCAGACGAGTACTTAACGACTTCCAGAGGGAGGTAGAGAAGGCGCTTCTGCTTCCTGTCAGTCTCAACATTTATGACACTCAGTTTTATGCCAAGGAAGATGGCAGTCTTGACTTCAGCAGTACAAGGTTTGTTAGCCACTTTTAGAATTAAATTTGTTTTTTGTTTTCAGCATTGCATGCAATCTTTCACAGAATTTGGGGGTTGTACCGCGAGTTCCCCTCGTGCAGATAATGCTTCTGAATGTATGAAAAGTTATTCTTATGATAAGTGAGAAAACTTGGGAAGATGATTGGAGAAAAGAAAATCTTACAGTAATAACTTGTGATTGTCCCGCGCCGTAGCCGCGCGGTCTGAGGCGTCATGCTTCGGACCGGCGATACGGAATGCGTGCTGGTTCGAGTCTCGGCGGGGAAAAGAAATTTTCTCATGAGCTTTCGACCGGTGCCAACCCAGCATCGTGAGGAAATTGGGGAGCTACAATGGGTAGCGTAATCCGGTCAGGAAAACTAGCAATGGCTGGGGGTTCGTCGTGCTGACCACACGTCATCCTATATCCGGTTAGATGATCGTTCACCTCTGCTTAGGCATGTGAACGTGAGGCTTTGGCTCTCTGGAGCTATTACGCCACGGATTTAATTTTTAATTTTTAATAACTTGTGATTATACATTTGTTCCAGTTCCTGTTTCCAGTTGGTTGGTAAGGAAAGCTACGACCTTAATGACATGCAGTCGTTGCTTCAGGATCCAAGTAACATTGACCTGAACAAAGTTTATGATAAATACAATGTGGAAGGTGTCCAGGTAATAAGACCTTTTCAGACATTTAGAAAATATGTAACTAACGCTGTATTCACACAAATGTAACCCTTCATCTGAAATTGTAAAATATTTGCTTACAAAAACTGAATTTGATGATTTCATTTTGATAGCGCAAAGTGTAGGAGTACACTGTATAGCAGTAGACTTTACGTCATCATTTATATTAGCTGTGATGGCCGTTAGGCAGAGCAAGAAGGTTGACCTTGAAAATTTTCCCTTTTCTTGTAGCAGAAAGTAAGGAGTTGTTGTATATTGCCAATTGCTGTAAAACACGGTGAGATGGTCCTTGGTAAATATGACATTTTCGGCCACCGTGTCCTTCCATTTGTAGCAGGATTTCAGTGCTGTTTGCCTTAACTATAATTAAAACTATTTTGAAATAGATGATACAGGTGACCACCATCATTTACTGTCTATAAGGAACCGAAGATTTTAAGAGAAGTATAATAAATAAGGGTCCGCAGTGGCCGTGCGGTCTGAGACGTGGGCCTTGTGCCGATTGGTCGCTGGGACCGTGGGTTCGAATCCCACTCAAGCCATGGTAGAGGCCTTGCGACGGGCCGATCCCTCGTCCAAGGAGTCCTACCGAATGTCTACAGATCAAGCCAACGTAAAATTGGGACCCGCAGTGCTCAGGCACTTGAAGAACGGATCGTTCCCAGTATCCCGTTATGGTATTACCCAGTCCCTCCCTGTAATGCCTGATGATATAGTCTAATGTTGACCTGTGTAGATAAATGAAATAATTACTGCACTGGACTGTAAATGAGAATGGAAAAGACACAGTTAAGGTAAAGAGTTCGTTAAGAGGGTGTCCGTGAAAGGAGAGTCAGCTGTACGTAATAAATTTCACCAGCGAACATCTATGTTCCAGAGATGCGCTCCTCTTATCGTTAAAGCAGAGGCTTCTTGGATTCAGCTCTGGGTATTAGCAATTGCGTGCTTCATCGGATTAGGTGCTCTGATGGCTGGCATAGCTACGTGCTGCTTACATGGAAGGTAAGACGAAATACCTATCGAAGTATAATCTGCATCTCTTTTAAGAATTTTTTCTTGGGAATTTTTAATCCTGTTTCTTAAATTTTAGGTACAAACGTCATGTAAAGCGGAGTTTGTTACGAGACTGCCCCCGAGTTCCTGTTTCTAGTATTGGGTATTTATCAGGTACAGGTGCCTCATCTACGATGATTATAACGCCCTCGGCTGCTTTATCAGAAGGACCGCGAATGTACGAATGGGCGCACGACGGCCCAGGATTACCTCCGGGTCATGACAACATGTCGTACCATAGTTTCCCAACAAGGTAATATTTCTAATTTCCCATGGTTCATTTTTGTTGCTAGAACAAACTTTAATTTTGTAAACAGACTGTATAAATGAATTATAAATATTTATATATATATCTCCTTTTGTGATAAGCCTTCCGTTTGCCACTAATTACAGTACAAATTGGTTTAGGAAAATGGTTCCAGTTTCTTTTAGATTTAATTAGTTTCTTAAAAATCTAACTTGGTTAAAATACAAAATTAAAAAAAAACATAAAGCCTGCTGTATATATCATGCATTCCGCACTCGTAGCGTCACACCTAAATAAAGTAATTCACGCAAATTTTTAATTCATAGTTGTACTTTGGGGAACTTGGGTTAATGAATTAAACCTCGTTCCTCTCCAAACATCAGGGTTGTGTAGAAAATTTATTTTATAAAGAAATTTTGGACGACGAATGTCTCGATATCCATCGATTTTGCCTTCTGAAAGCCAAAATAATTTTTAAAATATTTGCATGCTGTAACCCAGTCATAGCGTGTCAAAAAATTGAAGCTTTCGCTGACGAGAACACCGTCATGTCCCACAGACATCAGTGAAGTCAAATTAAGCCATGGGAACTATTTCCTTCTTAAAGAAGCCTTACATTTTCTGGTGTCGTATTATAATACTCGAGCAACGTTTCGAAATGAAGTAATTTCCTTAAAACTTTCGTATAATTAAGTAAGGAAATTAACTTTAACAAAAGTCTGAGGGCCCAGTTCTTGGACTTTGAAGATGCTGTAATTTTAAATGTATAACATTTGTTTGTATAGTTTTATAAACATTTTTTTATACTTTTAGTGTTGTTATCTGTAACGTTATATTTAAATATTTCCTTTTATAACGCCTGTATCAATAAATACACGAAAATTTATAAATAAAAAGTTGTAATTTATTATTTGTTTTGAAATTTTTGATTCTCTTTCATGGATAAGTACAGGTGGTAAAATGGAATCGTAACAGCTTTGACCGAACGGATGGGTGACAGATGGCCGAAGCAGCGCAGCCGTCAATGGTAAGGACCTACAAGGCTTTGTATAAGATTCTGAGGTTAATTTAGGGGAAATGTGGTATACATGTATTACAGATGGGCCTAATTTGCTCTTACGTTGATAATACAGAACATTGGTGACTTATAAGGTCATTAAGTTATTGTATGCTAATATATTTTGTTGCAATTTTCTTGTGTAGTAACGTCCTCCATATTAGTGTATTTTATATATTGCTTGTTTTACCTTTTGTGTTTTGTCTTGTGTTCGTGTGCTCATCTCTGTGCTGTATCTGTAATTGGCCTTCTGGCTGTTGATACAGCACACTTTGAATTCAATTTTAGGTTAAGAATACAGTGCAAATTGGACAAGAGATCACATTGACCCAGTTGCTTGATGACATTCTCTGTCAGTGAAATTAGCATCGTGAACGGATGTAAGCTCACGCTGTGAGATGTCTGGTTATTAACAATCTGTCTAGGTCCGTAATAACTAGTCTCATCAGTACGAATTTGTATGGACGAGAGACTCAGCATGGAACTGCGCTGTGTTAATCCACCATAACTAAGGTCACTTTCTTCTTTTTTAGAGAGTGGAAAATAACGGCATGGTGAACGCGTGTGTATGATTAGCAGCCGTGTGTAAAGTGCAGAAATATTATCAGTGTTGAAAAGAATATGAAATCCTACTACTTGCAAATGTCGGAAGAATAAATTTGTTTATATTCGTAATCTTATTCAGAGCTGCCAACATCGCTTTCGGATAACTACAGTCTTTTATTTCTTACTTTCCCTCGTTTAAGGTTTTATCCGTCTCATGTTGTTTGCAAATTTACAGTGTCGTCTTCTCATTTGGACATTACAGTGATTCGTACTTGACTAAACTGATAATCGATCATCTGGTTAGGAATTCTTGGTCGTTTATAAAATTCAAGGATCCGTTACGTTAAACTACAGCCTGCTACAAGATCATATCCTGAGCAGCTTGGAACCAGGAAAAAACCTCGCATTCGATTTCATTAAGATATTTGTTTATTTTATGCTCCAGTCTGAGTAAATGATCTTTTCCCTTCAGGTTTTCCCAATAAAATTTTGTGTGCATTTCTCACCTAGTACGCTTTCTGCATATCGGAGCCTCTTCCTGAGCTCAATACGCCTGCCAGGTAATTCATGTGCTTTGAAAGACTGAATAAAATCACTAAAATTAGCCACAGGCAGGGGAGACATTCCAAATGGAATACAATCTCGAAAGGTAAGAACCGCGTGGTAGAGAAGTGATCTATATACCCACAAACATTCAATCATGATGCGTGGCGCCGCTCTGTGACAACTTGATGCATTAAACTGTTTCAAGTTAACGCCGCTGATGCAGATGGCGTTTGTAGAACAAAACTGTTTGGATAGATTACTTCGGATAACCTGTCGTCCGAACAATGGTAATTATTAAACTTTCTAAGTTCTCTGTGGTTATAACATCAAAAAGGAAGGAACTGGACATTATTTCAGAGCTGTCCTCAATTATTTATCTGCCTGTCGTTTTAATTAGGACTAAAACTAAAGCCTACATGCAAACGAATAACAAAATAATTAAAATAATTTATCAGTTATCCAAGCAGATAGCAGCACTTAACTTCCTTCCCCCACACTCGTCAGTTCAAAAACAAAGGAGAAACAGCTCCACACCAAAACAAGACGTGGAATAATCATCACAAAATGGGACAGGTAAGATGTACCATAACAATAAGACTTCATATTACCCAGACAATAAATATCAAAACAATTTTGTTTACAAACATACACAAATCTAAAAACAATTGAACAGCAAAAATATATCATTGTCACGGAAAGAAATATTTGTTTACGTATTCTTGTACAGGAATATGAAAAACCGATCACAACTGGAAACACTTCACACGTGCTACTGATGTATACGAGTATTTAGGAATAGTTAGGTTGTGGGGGAGGGGGGGAGGTTTGCACAGGCGCATTCCGACGTGAGGAAGGAGTGCAAAGCTGACGACGGGACGCTAGGCGTCGAGTAGAGTCAGTCTGTCGGTGTAACTAGACCCTGCCCGAACAGCACTGACTTAACGAAAATTTGTCATGTAAACATCGTGAGTGTAAAGGAACAACTTCTGCGTGTTACTAGAAAGGACTCTTCAAGATTTTGTGCACCAATTTATTAAGAAAACGCATAGAAAAGTGTGAACCATGTCGTAAGCTTCTTCGAATTGACAACTTGGTTTCACAGACGATATCAAAAAAAAAAAAAAAAAACGAAAGGTAAGATTTGTGTTTGAGTAGTTTTAAACTGTCTGGAACATTAAAAAGCCATTTTAAAAAGTAAAAGTCTTGAAGAAAATATGACTTCAAATTAATCAGGGTTTCTTTAAATAATAAATTTGGTGGTGTGTATAATTTTTCTGAAGAATATACCAGAATTTCGAACGTGTAAACAATAAATCGTGTATTTCAAATACGCGACTGACTATCAAAGAAAAATACAAAATTCTTTCGAATGTTACAAAATTTAATGAAAAGTAGGCGTGAATTGTAATTTTACAAGCGAAGTTAAAATATATTACTACATTTTACTGTATTTGCTACTTGTAGTCTTGGATCTGAAATAATGTATCGAGTATGTTAAACTTAAATTTGTGTTCGCTTTGTCCAACAAATCCGATTCGGTCTAATCTGTTATGTTATCTCCATATTATCTGGCGATATACAGAGAAATTAAAGATATTTATAAGATATTTATATGAAAGCCGAAACATGTCGAGAATGTTCCATATGTAAATCGAGTACTCGATACGGAACAAAGGATAATATTTTAACCATTTAATTATCTTATATTACTTTATTGTGATTGACGGACAATTTTAATATATTTTAATACTATTTTTAGAGAAATTAAAATAAATAAACAATAATTCAATACCTAATTATCTTATTCAGATTTTAACAAGTTTTATGATGTTAGGTTACTTTATAGACATACTGTGTTGGACACTGTTATTCTCTGAGGTATATTGGATATATACGACGATTACAGATTTGATTCTGATACATTTTCAGGTGACTTCTCACTGTACTGACAATTTGTAACTTACGAACTTACCGACAACGATCCATGGACTTAAGTAGAGTCAAAACTGGAGTGACCTGTGGGTCACAGTACTAGCCCAGCACTCTACAGTTTTCAGGTTTGATCCCGACCGTTGTCATTGGCAACACGAAGAAAACTTGAACAGGGGAGCACAGCTCACGAAACGTCGTGTGTACGAAATAAACCCCAGACGATGGAAGATGTCTAACATACTGTTTCTATAACGAATCAACCATTCTTAAAACATCTAGAGTTTTGAAGGCAAATATTTTTTTTCAAAATTTATCTCTTTTCAGCATATTAATTTAATAATTGAATCGGTTATTTTGAAAAACCACGTAAGTCCACAAAAATTAACTTTAAAGAAAACTGAAAAAAACTTATCTTACTCCAAGAATAAATTAAATCAAAACAAAAGATGAGACGACATGAGTCAGGGACTCATGTTGTTTTAACGGGTAATATTTGGTTGTCCGATTAAACTTCGTATTCCGTAAAATGTGTTCTCTAGCACCGGAAGATGTAATATAAACCTTATTTTTCTTTGAATGCAAGGATATTTAATCGTGGAGTAATAAGAACGTGGTATGTTTTCAGGATGTGTATGGAGTATACAACGCCTTGGTCTTTCGACGATCACTTATTGGCTTCCTATTGGTTGAAAGCCCACGAAGTGCCTTTGAGGGCTATTCGATCCATGTACTTCGAATATCTTCGTCCTGTGAACGCCTTGAACTACGATACAATTTCAACATTTTCGAAATTTAACCGAGTAAAACCTCGAACTACATCATAATCTTATTCTAATTCAGGGCTTCCAGATTTCTAAAGAAATACGAAAGAGTTGATCATGAACATTGGTTTTATGATACTTAAGCTGGTACGGTAATAATCTGTATTAAGATTTACGTTATTAAATCATATTTTTATTATTATAAATAAAAGCCTGTCACTAATCGTAATTTAAATAATTCTCTGTGTTACAGAAGAATTTCCAAACGCGATCCGTCTTCGACCTGGGATGTGTCTTCATCTATGCTGACGTCATCGTGGAAATCCACACGCCCGTGGATTGAGAAAGACGTAGATTTCTTTAAGACCCCGAGTAATTACGCGCCATGTCAACTATTTACGTTGAAATTTTACAAATCATATCACCTGGTCTTCATACGACATGACACTTACAGACACATGAAGGATGCATTTATTATGTTGCACTAATGGAGTACTAATAAGATAAATGTCAATGTTTTAGTTCTCTGAATTTATGTCTTTTTTAATATTATACATCTCTTACTTGGTAGACGTTGAAAGTCACTTAGGTAAGGGAAAGAAAAACACAGAGTGTCCCAAAAGTATGTGCACACCTTTTAGTCGATCTACGAGGGGGAGCTAGCGTGAAGAACACATGTCTGGGTAAATCTTTTCCCGACCGATGGATCGGACGTAGATGATCTTTGAGTACTCCGCACGTAATGCGATTTTAAGTGTGCACTTTCGTCCCGAGGATGGAGGCGGCAAGGAATAAAAGGTGTGTGCATGTTTCCAACATTTCAAACTTACTCTAAACGCGGCTTTGAGGACTTATCGAGGTCAGAATAGTTTATCTAGAACAGAACAAAAACTCTCCGTAATAAAGATCATATATTTAATTGTTTATTTTAACAGTCTAATCACAATAAAATATTTAATTAAATATTAAAATATTAAAAATATTATTACTATAATTAACATTTAATATTCAAAATATTAAAATATTATTACTATAATTAACATTTCATACTTAAAATATTTAAAATATATTAAAATATATTAAAATGATGCTCTTTCTATCGAAATGTTCGATTTACAATTAGAGCATCATCTTTTTCACGACATGTTTCGGTTTTCAATGAACCATCTTCAGGTGTATAATCGATATAAATTCAAATGTAATATTCTAAATGCAATCCTTCGTCAGATGTCCATTAAATATCGGAAAGTTATCCTCTTCTAGATCAATTGTACTTTGTTATCACATTCAATGTTGTTTCGTAAATGTATGTCGCGTATAGCGTGATCTTGCGTGGGTGAAATGTTTGTAGTGGGTTTTTTATAATCGGTTAGATATGAAGAGTGGATGAGTTCCGTCTAGAAGTAATGTTGTGTTGGAATATTTTAATATTTTAATAATTAATTAAATATTTTATTGTGATTAGACGGTTAAAATAAACAATTAAATAACCATCACAATATGACGCAACAATATTATCTCATCATATATTAACATGTATTTTCTTCAACGGATTTCATATGTACCGTTTGTAAATGTGAGTCTCGGAATATATACTAACTGTTCGTTCACTGAAATCTTGTGCATCATATCTAAGAATAACACCAAAGTCCCAATTAACGTTTGGACACCGTTTAAGTAAAGAATGAAGCCAGGTCATCTTTGAACGGAAATTTAACTTTTCGAAATTCTTTTTATTTGTCGTGTGTAATGTGGATTCTGAACTCAGATCTGCATTTAGAGATATTTTATAACTGAACGTACACGCTGCATTTCGATTAGCATGAAACATTGAGCTTTGAAGACTTACTGGAGCGTAAAAGTTTAAGAAATGGAAATAAAGAGATTCTGGCGATCGTGCGGAGTACTCAATATACTTTTCGAACATTCTATATTTAAGTAAATGTTGTATAGTTTCCGTCGGTCTACTCCGTCGACAGCAATAAATAAGAGGTGTAATTCAAGGTCGACTTTTCCATGGTTTTGGATAAGTTGTTTTATGATGAAGACATTGTCCTCTTTTAAATCCTGATTATTATTCCAAAATAATTTCTTCAGTTATTCTTAAAATCTTATAGTGTTGAATATTTATCTAAAATATGTAAAATCACGCATACAAACAAAAGTGTTTACACTTTGAAAAATATTAATTAATTATTCGGTTTTGGTCCGTCTAATCACAATTCAAATTTAAAATTTACAATTAAGATAATTAAAATATCATTTGATGTTCCTCATCGAACAATCGATTTACATTTGGAACATCTTTTTTACAACATGTTTCGGTTTCTATATAAACCATCTTCAGGTGTAAAAGTTAAAATTATAAACTTAAAATCTAATTACAATTTTTGATATGCAACTTTCTTGGTGATGTTCACTTCCAGATTCATTTTTACGTATTGGAGTGAATGTTTTGAAAAATAGTTAGTACCAAACGAGTTTCGACCTCAAGAGTGGCATAATCATTAATTCATTCGTTTGTCTATTAAAATCTTATAATTAATGAAACGATGGTTTGTTATAAAGCATTGTAAAATATCGCGCTTTATAAAAATATATTTCATGTAATACCACACTGAAATTTTAATTACACATGAGTTGGTGTATTATCTAAATTGAGTCACTTAGCTTAATGTCCACTGGCCCAATTTTTAATTGAGGTTTCCGTTGTTGGTCTAAGGTGAGTTGTGGTTACGTTGTCTGTGACTGGATTGTGAACTTCAAAATTGCGTAAGAAATAATATTTAATGTGTAAACAGTTTTGTTTGTATGCATGATTTTATATACCTTCGGCTATTCTTTGTAATCTAGACGTAAGAATATATGCATATGTTTTGTAACCTTCTTTCAGAAGGCTTATTCTACTAGAATTTTCTCATTTTGTTCTCTCTCAAATTTCAAAAATTGGAATGATTTCGGTTTCTTTCCAAATTTCTGCGAGCAGTTAATTAGCAAAGTAAGGAATCTTGACTGAACTTCTATAAAATCATATTTTATCATCTCTATGTTAATTTTTGTCTGTTCCTAGACTTTTCTTATATTTGCTTCTTTGAAGCGCTGTCTCAAGTTTCCATGTCCCAATTAAGTCCACCTCTGAGAGAGAGAGAGAGGTCGAAATCTCTGGGAGAATGTTTTCTCGGTTTTTCTCCTGACCTAATTTCGTCCACTGGGTTTCGAAGTATTCTTATCAACATAATTTATTTCACATATTAAACTTGTTCATTTGAGTATAATTTGTGTAGAACAGAACAAAAACTTTCCATAATAAACCCCATACATTAATACGTATTTTCTTCAACGGATTTCATATGTACTGTCTGTAAATTTGAATCATAGAATATACACTACCTGTTTTTTTACTGAAATGTTGTACATCATATCTAAGAATAATATCAAATGAAACAAAGTCACACCTAATGTTTGGACACCTTTTAAGTAAAGAACGAAGCCAGTTCCAGAGATTACGACTTAGCAATAAGAAATTATAAATCCTTTTTCGCTCGAAGCATGTGAGTTCTGTAAATTGGTTTTCGATATTCTTTAAATAAACGTGTCCTTCTCTCTAGTTTATTTGTGTTTTCATTCATGATTTCTTTGTTTCATGTCTTATTCATTTTATCTTACCATTTTAATAACCTACAACCCAAATATGCAAAACTGCAGCTACTAGCCTCCAGAAATTCTTCTAAACAACGGAATCTTTGCCTACGAAAGTCATTGCGTACTGTCTCAGTCTGCACGATCAATGTGGAGGATGTAGTCAAGGTCTAGGGTCCCGGGGACTTTTTCTGTTTCCATCATAACAGTACATCAGCTCTATCCGAAGACGGATCATCGGCGGAGAAGAATATGTCATTAACTTGAAATTGTTGTTCGCATACTCATTAGCTCATTTACCAAACCTGTATTATTTCTAATCTTCGTTACGCACGTCATAGGTCACGTGACGCCTTTCTCTTAACCACCCCCCCCCCCCCCCCCCGGTGCCTTGTCTCCAGACTCTCGTCTGTTTACGACGTCAGTTTTCCGGACCTAGTTACTGGTATGTATTTCCGGCTAGGAATATTGTAATCCCACTTGTTAAATGCTGTGATGTTTGAATGGTAGATCGAATCTTGGTTCCAATCAATGCTTCGGTGCGTGTTTTTGTAGGGAGTGGTAGATATTAGTTCAGCTAGGAGCTTTGTAGCGTACGGACTTCCTCAAATGAGAGCTTATTTCCTTTCGTGTTTAGTATAAGCACGAATGTCGAGAAATCCTCTTTAATACCCCAATTCAATTTTCCGAGCTTGTACTCGTGATGAATGCTGCCCTGTTAGATTCGTCTTGTTTTTGTTAAATTGTCCTATTATACCTTGGTTTGTTACACTGAGTTTTGTGTCCCTAAATAGTGGGTTGAACACATCAGTGTCTCTTTGCCCGTACTCAGGCAGACGTCCACATTGGGAGTTCGACAACAGTTATGGAATCAGAGTGTATGACGTCGATTTTAATGTTGGTGAACTACGATCCAGATCAAATGTAAGTTAAACGTTTGAAGTCCTTAATAATTAATAATACTCTTGTTTACATAAACTCTAGGAACATAAAAATCTAATGAGAACATTAAAAACTTTCTAATTATTTTTCTTAAAATTGAAAGGAATTATGGCTTTTGTAATTCGACGTTCAATTAAAACAAATTTAAAGATTTATAACTAACTAGGAGTTATTAATTACTACTGCGGAAAGTTTCAGTTGTTGTAGACTTTGTTTTCGGAGAGACAGCGTAAACAATGAAATAACTAGCAGACATGAAATTTTTTAAGTAATTTAAATACGAAATTTTTCTTATTCATTTTATTTGACTGGTTCTAATCTTAAGCTTATTGCCGGACGTCTTATATTATTGCAAGTTTTAAGCGTGTTTTGAGACTCGAAAGGAAGAATTCAGATGATTATTGCTTCTAAAGTTTTAGGTTCTTTGTAAACAACGGACTATTACCTTCATATTGCTTGTCTATCCGTCTGTACTAATTAAATTTTATAGTTAATCGTTTCATTGAAGTCCATCTACACGTTTTGGTTAAAATCGGCCCAACATCAACAGGCTCTTTACATAAAGAATTGCATGTATTTTTACATTCTCCGGTAACTGGTCGAGGAACTCCCAGGCTACATGGGGAATTTGCAGAAAACGTCTTAACCGCGCAGTGGCGAGGGAAACCAACCACAAGCCCAGTTCATGAAAAGTTAATTTACCTTAGATAAAATTGTGATATCACTAGAGCCATTTGGAAACGTCGAATGTAAAATTCTGGTCAAAGCACCATCATTATAACGCTAATAATAGTTTCATGACGTCATCGTTAGTAATTTGTAGTTTTTTGTATTAGTATCGGCTTAAAAACAACGAAAAGATTTGTAAAAATAAAAATTATACAAGCTAAATTTTCTGTTTGGAAGCCCTTTTGTGCGAAGTGATCAAACAATTTCGAGTAATCACTGCCCAAACTGAATTTTTACACATCAGGCTTCTTTGTTTGTTCTGTGTTTGATATTGCTTATTTTTTTTTAAACTTAGGCGTGAGTTATCCTAAATGTGTCCTCAGGTTGTCATTTGTTCTCTGTAGCTCATAAAAAAATTTCAAACTCCACCTACAAAATATGTAACTTGCATATATTTATGTTTTATACTTAAAAATGTTTCGTATGAAATTTGCAGGTATCGATATAATGTTTCATTACATCAAATAACTACAATAATAATTCGTGCATCTTAAATTAATATGAATTACTAACCAAATTGAATGAGAGTTTGAATTTTTCATGTCGAATTTTGCACTATTAGAAGAACATAAATTTGAAATTCTCTAATAAATGTCGAAAATTATGATTAAAAATTTGTTTGTCAGATTTCATAATTACACATACGAGGAAACTTTGCTCTAGTATGAATGATTTAAAATTGATTATAACCATGGTTTAATTTAAATTAAGAAATTAAATAATCATATCTTCAACAAATAATAATTACGAAGATGTTTATCTTCCGGCTTATTATACCATCTAGTCTGGTAGAAATTTACCGACGTCTCAGAGGTCCTTGCTGTTTTCATTATCATCATCAGGTCGATAATCATAATGAAGGCAGCTTGAACCTCTGAAGCTATTGTATGCTTACTGAAACAAGGATTCCAGATTAGCAAGTTTTCTTCTATTGTACGAATAATTTCAAAAGACATTCAAACAACAAAGGAATTAGTCTTTCATTCGTCTAACTTCCTTCGTAAGCAACAAAGATTTTGAACCGGAAATCGTATGAGGGGGGGAGTCAGAATTGTGAATTGAGAGTCCTTAATGATTTCGCGGTGCCGTTGTCATGGCAAATTAATAAGCTGTTCGGTTTCTAACTCTTCGCTATCATGACTCATAGTTAATTCCGGAAACGTCCGCTGAAATGTTAGTTGCTGGCACGAGAAGAACATCGAGAGGTGTGTAGGGGTCCCTCTCAGTTCCGTGGTTCCTCAAGGGTTGAGAACTTCCAGTGCCCGGAGCAGTCTCAAAGGCTTCTTGCTCCAGAACTTGAGACCCGGAGTTGATTTCGGCCGTAATTCTCTCTCCTGGCTGTTTTAAGTCACTACTGTCTTGTTTGTGAATGACTTCAGAAAATTTCGATGATATCTGTTGTTTGTAATCATCTTCATTATCGATTTCTGATTCATCGTAAACTATAGAAATCAAAAAAACAAAGCATATATTAATAAAACATAGTCATATATATATATATGCAGAATTCCCCATAAGTCAGTGGTCATAGAAAAACTTGATTATTTGGCAAAATATAGAAAAAATATTAAAAAAGGGAAAAGTTGTTTGAAATCAAATGTTTCCAGTCGTAAGTGTAAGAATATTTTACTTAGGTTAAGTCGTTACGGTGATGCACTTTAAAAATTATCGATTATAACAAATCCCAAAACTTGAAGCTGGAAAAGTACGATTTGAAACGAAATTTCTCTTTTAACATTTGTTCTCATTTCACCAACAAACAAAGAGTTCTCCTGTGGCCCTGAACTTACGGGACATGCTTTATAATACGGTATATTCAATTTATATCAGGTATTTAATTACTTAAATTCCGGCTATGGTGAGCTGTCGAGGTCTAAATCAAACGGAAAATCTTGTCTGAAAATTCTTCACGATTCTTGATTTTAATTTCAACTTAATATTTTATCGGCTTAAAATTATTCTACAGCGAAAGACTTCGAAGTTGTAGTAAATTTTAACCTCGTTCATAAATTGCAATTTGTATTTATATTTGTGTATAAGATTTAAGGAAGATTGATTGCATATTTAATATTGCGTATAGCCGATAAGAAGTTTATGAATCAGGAGAACTTACTTCTTCGGAGATTATCCGCGTCACCACTACCACAGCAGTGCGTGTTGCTCTCGGCGTCCACATGAAAACCACGTACGTCAGCGTTTCTGTTGCAGAAACATTTTTTATTACTTACATTTTAATGATATTATTAAAATGAACACATAAGGAGAATGAAAAAATGTGAAATCTTGCACGTATGGGGGAGATAACAAATGAGTACGAAGTTTTCGTCGTAGCACCTGAATAAAAACTACCATCCGGTAGAATTAAGTACAAATGCAAGATAATTTTAAAATAGGCTTGATAAATGATAAATAAATGAATATGGCCAGAGGATGTGGATTGGATTAATATGGCTCAGAATGGAAACCGGTGCCACATTCTTACGAATACTATAATTAAATTTTGCTTTACATTAATGGTGGGGAAATTATTAACTAGCTGAGCGACTATCAGGTTGTCAAAGAGGTCTCATATTTTTAAAATTTATTTTCTCGTGTTCTTTATCCACCTACGAATTGGCCTTCGAAATTGATTCTTTTTTTCAGGGTTTTAAAGTCAAATCTTTGCACGTACCACCAATCTTACTATCTTTTATTTGATATATGGTGAGGGTTTAAAGTTCTTAAGCTCCTCATTATGGGAATTTCTTCATTCTGTTATTTACGTTTCATTATAAAAGAATGTTCCCCTTACAACCGATCTGTTTACGAGCTTATGGTAGAATCACTTTCCAAGTCCGACGCTCATATAAAATAAGACGCAAAGTCGTATTTGTACAGATTTTAATCATTAAGTATTGAAATGAAAGGGATTTTAAAATTCTGTGAACTGTATCAAATCTTGTTCCGTGTTGCGTTATCGGCAAAAGAATCCTTTTTATGTCAGAGTTCGTGGAATAGCTCACCATTGGCTAAATTATTCCATTAATGCAAGAGAGTTTTTATTTCAATTTTCACTACGTGCCATTGATATCCGATTTACGTTAACTCTGTGAAAGCAGAAATCGAATCCAGTCACTGGACACTGTGTCAGTTATGACCTCTGCCCCCTCACGTGCGTCGGATTAACTGAGTTGTAATTTACTCTGAACAGTTACAGAGTAGGATTTGAGGTTCTCATGGCGGCCAGTCTGAAGATGGCTGTCTTCTGGGTTGTTGTAGTCTGGTAGAAGTTTCATCACCCTGATTTTGGAGGCAGCAAGGACCTCTGAAACGTTAGTAAATTTCGACTACACAGAAGACAACCATCTTCAGTTACAGACTAAAATTTTAGATTGCGCAAGATTTTGCAGAAAATTTTTGAATTTAATTAAGTAATTGTTTAATTTTAACCGTCTAATCACAATAAAATATTTTATTAAATATTAAAATATTATTACTACAATTAACATTTAATATTTAAAATATATTATCGAAATGTTCGATTTATAATTAATTAATTAAGTTTTATGTCTTATTTCATTTCACAATTAACATGAATTTTTGGTATCTGTTCAATATACACTTGCTTTATTAGTCAGTTATGTGATTTTAAATGAAATTAAGTTTTGTCAAACTAACAGTCTCTTTCAAAATGTGTGCCTCGTGGAAATAATTTTATTCTAAGCAACGGAACAGAAACACAGGATGGAAACCGAGCAATTTCAGCGTAGAATCTATAAGTAATTTATTGTAGAAACGATTTCTGCTGTACTAATACCGACCTGTTACCGAACTTGTGGTTTTTCTTCGTCTTAGGGTAGAGATTGAGATGAACTACCATCTGGTGTTTCGATTCGCTGTCTGTCAGCTGCTCAGGAAACCTCTCCTGATTAACTCCTTGCGAAAACCGAACGTGGTGCCCCAAACCGTGGTCAGGTCTCGTCATCGGTCTAGGCTGCAACTTGTATGGCCCGGACGATGTCTGAAGAACAGATTCCTCCATCATCGGATATATATCCAACATCACACTGAAAGGCTTCATCTTATTTGCTGTTTTCGTCGACGAATGAGGAGTCGTTGTTGAAGGTTCTTTGCCGAATGGACGATATATGGCAGACGTGTATGTGCCAGGGTACGTCTGAACTACTGGGTCATGATTTTCGCTGATAGACGGCGATGGAGCTGAAGGTTTACCGAAGTTTATCGGCGGGCGTGGAAAATATTTGTCATTTGGATTAATCTCAAGGACACCCCATCGGTTTCTATGAGGTCGATTAGTAGGGAATCGAATTCGATTATCGAAAGGAGAAAATCGAAAGTCGCTGTTTGCTAGCAGATTAACTTCGGAAGGGTCGGATGGTTTGAAAGCGTGAAAGGGATCCGCTATGTAAGCATGACCATTCAACGATGGATCTGACATCATCTTCTGGTGACTTGAAGTCACTGAATCTTCAACTGATTCTTCAGGTTTGACGTGGTTCTCCTCAGGATGGTCCCTTACAGCAGTTTTGTATACTCCGGAAAATTTTATCCTTCTCCCATTGCCTACAGGCACCGGGAAAGCAACTGTTTCTTGTTTTTTGTTGCTAGGTGATGATTTGTTTGAATCATCCGTTGTTAGATACTTAATGATATCTTGAATGTTCTTAGCTTCGCTCGGATAGCGATAACTGGAGAGTTGTGCGTATTTACTAGGAGAAGCAAAGCCATAATATGGAAGTGCAGTTTGAGGATCATTTTTGAAGACTTTAATCCTGTTATGTGCAAGTCTCTCAGCTGTCAAATTCTTTGTCATGAAAGGTCTAGGTATCTGATAATTTATATTATTCATAATTCTACTCTGTATTACCGGCTCGCTTCTTACGATCAACGGTGGTATCCAGTAGACCGGATAAGTATCTACCCTGTGAAAGCGAGTGGAAGGACCTTCGTTAACAAACGCGTTGGCCTTCGCGTTCCGTCCATGTTTACTACTACTAAGCATTATACCCTGCTCTGAATCAATTTCTTCAGTTGTTGGTGAGCGTCTGTACGGCAATGATCGAGGTTCTTGAGAAATCTTATCTCCTACGTCGCTCTGAATTGATGTATCTTCGTGAGAGATTTCTGACTGGACGATGTGTGACGGTGTCGTAGAAGTGGACCTTTCTTTCGTTGTTGTTGTGGGGTTGATCTCTGTATGTCTCAGCATCAGCAAATGTTTCGCCCGGTCCTCTCTTGAGGGTGAACTGCCCATCAGACCATATACCATTAATCCCACCTGGAAAGGCATTTAAATTTAAATACAACTCTTTAATAACACGGCCAGGAAAGATATATTTTACAATGCGAAATTACATAAAACGATGTAATGAAAATCTCCATAGTACTGTGTCTTTTTATTTTCGTAGTGTTGTTGGGATAATTAGTTAAATGTCACAATGGGTTATCGGTAAAGTTAATATTATTATTATTTAGTGTTCTGTCTGACGACAGGTCCATATGAACAGGATCCTTTCATCCTTTTCTCGGACTGGGACCTGTTCATATACGTTCTTGGCAGATGATCCAGAAGTGGTTTGCCATTGCCTTCTTCTGTGTGTGAATGGAGTAATTGTTGGGATGCCACGGAGGAAAACTCCGTGTTGCCTAGATCACGGCCTTGCCCAACACAAGTTATAAATTCGGGCACCGCCGGGAATCGAACCCGAGACCCCAGGATTACAAGGCCAGCGTTCTAACCGCTAGACCACCTAATCTTATTATTATTTAGTGTTCTGTCTGACGACAGGTCCATATGAACAGGATCCTTCCATCCTTTTCTCGGACTGGGACCTGTTCATATACGTTCTTGGCAGATGATCCAGAAGTGGTTTGCCATTGCCTTCTTCTGTGTGTGAATGGAGTAATTGTTGGTGTTCGATCCCCGACTAGGACAGAGGACTTTTCCTCTGACCTCTGGGTCCAGACCGGCTCTGGGGCCGTGGCGTGACGCTGACCACTCACCCCATCTAGTGCCGAGGTCAAAAATGAGTAGTAGCTATACCTGCTCTCCCCCCAAGCGACCTACGTGGCGTATAGTGGGACTGCTTTACTTTCCTTATAGAGGATCGTACAAATAAGCCAATAGTTACTCTGGTGACCAAGAACTTACCCGCTTATTTTGGAACACCAAGGTTCATTGTCGTGTTCTTAAGAACCCGCCACTGGTACCTATTCTGAGAAAGGTAAATATAGACCACAGCTTAATATTCTGATATTCAATGATTTATTTTAATATTATCACCTACATCTAGGTGTTACAAGTGGCTTTCTCTCTTTTGGGATTTTTGACGAAAACCGTGTTTTCGATGTGTGCTACGTGTTTCACCAATCTCATCCTCCTTGATTTGACCAACAAAATATGTATGAACCGTCTCCTCATGCAAATTTTTTCAGTCTCCGTAACACAAGATGTCTTCAGTCTGTTTGTAGTCTGTGGAACATTTGTACATATTACGAGCCTTTTATAAAATAGGAATATGATTTCAAGGTCATTCCTGCATCTGTTCGAAATTTCCGGACGCAGTTTGATAAAATTCCGTAATGCTAATGAATCCGAATGAGCTCACGTTTTCGAAATCCTCTAGACATTTCTCGATTTAGATTTTATAATCTTTTATGTAAGATTCACCGTTAGCATCGTAATTATTATCTGGATGAATACGAAGGATATCAGATCTTTATTTTCGTTTATACTGTTTTCAAAATGACCACTTTTCGATTTCTGAGCCGAAATTTGCGAGTGACCTGTCCATACTTCAAAGCCGACCTCATATCGTGAACTCGAAACACACGCTCATAACAAGCAGACATCATTTAATGAGAGACTGAGTTTGTTCTCAAATAAACACTTGATTAACAGAGCATGAAATGATTTATGTTAAGGTTCGTCTAAGCATGGAGGAGGTGAATGTCCTATAATTAGTTTGTTTATCTGTAGGTGTTTTAAACTTACCGTGAGCTCAAAATTCAGGTACTTTTAATGTACAGTCATTTATGTGTGAGAGGCTAATGTGTTCATAACGAAAAATGTTTGCAAAACATTTATTTTGTAAGATGAATCACAAGTAAATATTATACAACTTTGTGGTATACGCTTTAAAATTACCACTTCCCTGAACATGGCAACAAATTCTACAAGCGAAGCATCGCAAATCATAAACTTCGGAGGAAATACGCCGATATTCACCAGACTGCTTTAAAAGATTTTATAATCATTTTAGCATTTTATATTCTAACGGAAATACGGCATTACAACCCAGAAGATGAACATTAACTATGCCAAAATTACATAAACCCTGCCGTTGTTATTAGAATTGGCAATAAAGTTTTGCAATAAAGTGATGCCCCTCACTAATTTTTTGTAACTCGGAAAGGAATTACTTTACAAAATTACTAAAGGTTAATGTGAAAATAAATGGACCAAAGACTTGGAATATATTAATAGAAATACCAATTTGACCTTCATTTCATCGAGAATGGTCAGTGCACGTTGCTAAATCTTGGTAATTTTGGACACAAATTTCAATAACGGAGAAGGAAAATGTGGGCGGTACTCGTAAATGCCGAGAATAATATTAAAAAGGGCCTTAAAAACAATGTGTGTGTGGATATATATAAATTAAATCTTGTCCGTCTAATCACAATAAATTCTTATTAAATATTAAAATATTACAATAATTAACATTTAAAATATTTAAAATATTAAATGATGTTCTTTATCGAAATATTCTATGATATATGATATATAATATGATGGTCTAATGTAAATCGAATATTTCGATAAAGAACACCATTTAATATTTTAAATATTTTAAATGTTAATTATTGTAATATTTTAATATTTAATAAGAATTTATTGTGATTAGACGGACAAGATTTAATTTAATATATACTTATTATGTCAAAATATGACGCAACTTTACCATCTAATGTGTGTGGGTTTGAACTATGGTCGGAGTAGGGTTTAGTGGCAAAGTTATGTGAACATGGTAATGAACACTTGGGAACCCTGAAGTAGGTAAATATTTTGAACAGCCATGCAGCTATTAATTTCTGAAGACGAAATTTTTTCCGTTGATATAGAAGTCAGAATAATTGAAGTAACCTAACCTACAGGGAATAATTACAGTTCAGTGTAATAATGATATGAATGAATTTCTGTCAGGCAAATATAAAATCTGCCCTAATTAGTGACAGTCCATTAAATATAAGGCCACGTTTGTTTGTCTTCAGACATTCCATTCCGAACATATAATTCTGTCTCTCATGACAATGTTATCGTGAGAATCACATCATTTTCCATTAATTAAAATTAATTATTTGGTATTCCGTCAAATCACAATGTATTTAAAATAAGATAATTAGAATAATTAAAATATCATTCTGTGTTCTATATCGAATAATCGATTTACAATTGGAACAGTTACAACATGTTTCGGTTTTATTAAACCATCATCAGGTGTAAAATTATATTAAATTTAAAACTCAATTACAATTTTTTACAATTTTATCATCTTTCGTAGTGTAGTTTTTTTGGAGGTCATGTCCAGATATTTTCAATATAATGAATAAACTTTATTGTTTGAAGTGATGCTTTCGATGGTTAAAAAAACTACACTACGAAAGATGATAAAATTGTAAAAAATTGTAATTGAGTTTTAAATTTAATATAATTTTACACCTGATGATGGTTTAATAAAACCGAAACATGTTGTAACTGTTCCAATTGTAAATCTATTATTATCTGTTGAATCGAAGTCTTACGACATATGAGTAACTTTATAAACCCTAAAGTGCAGGCTGTGCATTGCATGCTTTACTGATAATGTGTATAAATTGGTCTCCTTTCAAATGTTAACGTGAAATTCTTGAACTTCAGAACTAGGTTTATTAGCGGAAGAGACAGGACACGAGATATAAGTTAAATTTACGTAGGTGAAGAATTAAAATATAATTTCAGGTCTACTTAAGATGCCCAGATATTTTCTTGGCCTGTACGATGTTGTAATTATCCACTTCTAGATAATTTTTGTAATGCCTCTGAAGGAAGGGACAATTCGGATATTGCAAACCAAATCTCCAGTAGCCTGCAGGGTTTAGACTACGGTCTGGACGAACGGAGTTCGATATCCGGCAGAGATATTTCTTTTTAAACGCAGATTCCAGACCGTTCAACCTCCTAACCGATGTGTACCGAGGTCTTGTGATTGGGAACAAACCGGCTGGGACTATCAGTGGTCAAAGTTGCATCTACAAGACGAATCCTTGCCTTTTATGGAATTAGAAGTTTCATTAGAGTTTTCACAAGATCCCGCTTCTGACCTTTATATTCAGCCAGCTAAATCCACTCCGTATCTCACAAATTTGTCATACAACGCGAATTTTAATATTAACTTCCGGTCTCCCACGTCTGCCTCTCGGTATTTCCGACAATTATTCTGTACGCGTATTTCAATAGCCCAGTGCATGCTTTATTGCCTGCCAATCTCTTCCTCTTACAAATTACAGCTCTGTAATGCTAAAATAAAGGAGTCTGTGTACTCACTATAAGCGTCGCTGCGAGGATGATCCCAGGTACAACGCCAAAGAGCAGTCTTTTGTTTCTTGTTTGTGTGATGTTTATCTGAGCGTCGTCCATAGACTCGTTGTAAATCCCGAACCTGAAGCAATATCTGTTGCCCCAAGCAGGATGGACTGTGTGCACCATTGGTAGCTCTCTGGCCTGTGAAGAAATTGCAATAGAGCAAGTAGTTGGTGCACGTCGTTCGGAAAGATGAGAGAATTACTGAAGATTTCTGTCTTCTGGGTTGTTGCGCTGTGTAGTCTGGTAGATGTTAACCAACGATTCATCGCCCTGATGACGGAGGCAGTATGACCTCTGAAACGTTGGTAAACATCGACCAGACTACACAGCGCAACAACCCAGAAGACAGAAATCTTTATACTCTGATGACGGAGGCAGTATGACCTCTGAAACGTTGGTTAACATCGACCAGACTACACAGCGCAACAACCCAGAAGACAGAAATCTTCATACTCTGATGACGGAGGCAGTATGACCTCTGAAACGTTGGTAAACATCGACCAGAGTACACGGCGCAACAACCCAGAAGACAGAAATCTTCATACTCTGATGACGGAGGCAGTATGACCTCTGAAACGTTGGTAAACATCTACCAGACTACACAGCGCAACAACCCAGAAGACAGAAATCTTCATACTCTGATGACGGAGGCAGTATGACCTCTGAAACGTTGGTAAACATCTACCAGACTACACAGCGCAACAACCCAGAAGACAGAAATCTTCATACTCTGACGACGGAGGCAGTATGACCTCTGAAGCGTTGGTTAACATCGACCAGACTACACAGCGCAACAACCCGGAAGACAGAAATCTTCATACTCTGATGACGGAGGCAGTATGACCTCTGGAACGTTGGTAAACATCTACCAGACTACACAGCGCAACAACCCAGAAGACAGAAATCTTCATACTCTGATGACGGAGGCAGTATGACCTCTGGAACGTTGGTAAACATCTACCAGACTACACAGCGCAACAACCCGGAAGACAGAAATCTTCATACTCTGATGACGGAGGCAGTGTGACCTCTGAAACGTTGGTTAACATCGACCAGACTACACAGCGCAACAACCCAGAAGACAGAAATCTTCATACTCTGATGACGGAGGCAGTATGACCTCTGAAACGTTGGTAAACATCTACCAGACTACACAGCGCAACAACCCAGAAGACAGAAATCTTCATACTCTGACGACGGAGGCAGTATGACCTCTGAAACGTTGGTAAACATCTACCAGACTACACAGCGCAACAACCCAGAAGACAGAAATCTTCATACTCTGATGCTGGAGGCAGTATGACCTCTGAAACGTTGGTTATCATCGACCAGACTACACAGCGCAACAACCCAGAAGACAGAAATCTTCATAATCACCGCTGTGAGAACCTCAAGTCTTACGAGATAATTACTCTTAAACAAATATTATGCATCAACTTTCACACTTTAGGCCCTATAACCTGTGTCATTTCGTAATTACTTCTGGAAATATGGATTCCTTTAGGTAGTTGGTACGACGCAAAACCTCTACCTGCACAGTAGACATGCATCGATGCCTCGAGCGGGATTCGAGTTCAAGGTCCTATTAACTGAGCGGTTAAGACTAGCAGGTTAGACATCGTGATTAATTGGCTCTGAAAATTGTGTTTCGTAACAAATTTCTTAAAATAAATTACAAACCCTGATTTTCAAACGTCACTACATCGAATAAATTACATACAATTTAAATTTGCCTTTAAATAATCTAAGGCCATCCACTGATATTATTTTATTTTAAAAATACCTGAAGCCATAATTTTACGATCTTCATGAGTTAGGGCATTACATAACATAACATAACCAATTCGTCTTTTGAGGGGTCGGCCCAGTCCCCAATAATTCAAAAGGAATTAGTCACTAATTACGAAGTCAAGTGCCATTATAACACAGTTAATTCCCTGAATAGAATAGAAAATTATTAATTTATTCTGAATTTAATATAATTTAATATATTTTAAATATTTCGATAGAGAATATCATTTAATATATTTTAAATATTTAAATGTTAATTATGATAATATTTTAATGTTTAATAGGAATTTTATTGTGATTAGACTGACAAAATTTAAACAAATATATATTTATTATCACAATATGACGCAACTTTATCATCTCAAGAATAAACTTACCTTCTTCATCAAAACATTTTCACAATCACCAACGCGTTTATTTAAATGATATTAATTGAAAAAATAAAGTTATATACAGAAGAAACTTTAAGTACAAATCCGAAAATAATACATGAATTGAATGATGAACTTGGAACCATGAGACGGATGGTTGTGTTGTGAGCGGGTATGACACCAACTGATGTTGAAATGCTTTGATGCGATGATGGTAAGAAAGGAGAGCACGCAGAAGAACTGAAGTATGAATGAAAATGAAGAACAAAGACAGACAAACAAAGGTCCACCATAAGTCGAGAAATTAGCTTTAACAAATTGTGTCGCTGAGATTGTATGTTAAACGAACAAAAAATTTTTATCTTACGTGTGTAAAAACTACTTTGCCAGCTTCTCGCAAGAGGGGCTAGAAATGAAAATCAGTTTATATTAATTTGTGCGACATAAACTGTAGGATAATATTAAAATCGTTCTTATAATGAATTGAATTGAATTGAATTTAATTATCTCTGTGCTGTATCTGTAATTGGCCATCAGGCTGTTGATACAGCACATTAATAATAAAGAATTGAATTATCATTATTATTATTAAAGAAATGAATTGAATTGAATTAGATGAATTGAATTGAATTATTATTATTATTATTAAAGAAATGAATTGAATTGAATTAGATGAATTGAATTGAATTATTATTATTATTAAAGAAATGAATTGAATTAGATGAATTGAATTGAATTATTATTATTATTATTATTAAAGAATTGAATTAAAATGAATAAAATTTAATTATATGAATTGAATTGAATTATTATTATTATTATTATCTGCTTATTGATGTCAGTCAGCTCTTTAAACAATAATCATTCTTCTTTTTATTATTTATTTAGTATAATAATTTATTTTGTATGTTGTTTGTCCAAAATTGAACTGATTTTAATGTAATTTTTAATTTACTTATCCATAACATTTAGCTTATTTGCTTATTAATTATTTTTCAATAAATTAATATTGTACTTTATATATTCAGTTCATTGTTTGTTTGCTTTAGTATTGTAAGATTTGTATTGTTGTTAGTGCTTGGCTGTTATTGGCCGTTTCGGCTGTTGTCAAGCACTTCAATAAATGAATTGAATTGAATTGAATAAATTTAGGTGTGATGATGTGAATAGTATTCATATGGCTCTGGATACAGTCAAGTGGTAGGCTGTTGTGAGCACGTTAATGAACTTTTGGAATTTTTTTAACTAACTGAGCGACCATTAGCTTTTTAATGGATATTGAAGATTTTGCATTAAAGAAAGAATTTTAGCGCATAAGTGGAACTATCATTATGGCGTTTGTGGCCTTGTAATTATTTATAGAAGCTCTGTACTTTAAGTTCGTCTTATGGATAAGATAGCATATTGAAACGGATAACAGCTGTTAATATATTAAGAGATCATACAGGCTGGCAAGTTGCCCTCCAGCCTCTCATTTTGGAGAAGCCAGTAGAAAAACTTGAATGGAAGACATCACTCGACAGAACTAGTCGTAGATGGAATTGTAGAAAGTTACAAATATGATGTGGTCTGATGCCCAGGATATGGTCCAATGCTGGACAGTTTTAAACATTAAATTAAACTCCTGATTTTCATAATAGGTTGAGAATTTCTTGACTCTCTGAGCGGCTATTCATTTCTCGAAGATTCTGCAGTTGTCCTCGGAAGCTCTAAATATTGTAGCGTAGGAGTGGCAAGGCAGAGCTTTTCGAAAATCGATGCATGCTTTAATGGCGTTGTGAAACTACATTTCACTGTTATTTTTATTCTACTTTGATATTATATTTTTGTTTCTTTTAAACTTTTTGTTAGGAACTCTCGTTTTTAGCGCGTGGTTTCGGAATTAATGATTACGCCAGGCCCGTGGAAGTGTCGACAGGAACTCGTGCGTGAAATCAGTACGCGGGGGGGGGGGGGGGGGGGGGGGGCAGAACTTGTGTACAGCTTTGCTACAAACGAGAAACAATTACAGTGGATTCCGGTTAATTGGGACACAACGGGGGGCTAGAACACTTTGGCACAATTAGGAGACTGTTCCAATTATGCGAAGTTACACGTAGAGAGTTAAAATGTTTTGTACTTTAAAGATTTGTCCCAAATAAAAGTCTGCCCCGATTAACCGATGGACAAATTAACCGGAATATATTGTAATTCATTGTAGTTTATTCTTAACCGTTCTCATACTCAGAATTATAACCATTTTTATATGATATTTTTCGTAAAGACTGTCTTTATGATTAGCGTAAATTGAAAATTTAATTTTTATGAATGTATGAGTAACTGTAAAAGGAAGACTGAATAATTAACATATATTTTCTAACACTGAAAATTGTCTTCATAAATAAGGGAAGGCAAAATTTTATCCTCACACTGCCTTATGAAAAATGAGGCTGCTGCCATCTTCAGGGCGGAAGACAAAATTGTTAGGAAATGAGAGGTTTATTGAGGTTTAAAAGGAGGATCAGTAAATGGGAATGGCGAATCAGACCCTGAATGTGGAGACAGTCTGTTCCTCCACTGTCTGTATATTAAATATATTTGGTGAAAGTGAAAAATGAACTAATGAACCCAATACCTGGACACAAATTGCGGGTCTTCTAAATGTGGATCGAGCTAATTTGATGAAAAGAAGAAATGGATTTACAGTGAACGGAAATTCAACTTGATGTAAACTTGAAACTTCTTGAATATGATCTCGTAATTTCCTGACGTGAAAATTGAATTTATGGTGTTTAAATTTGACACAGAAGTGATAAATGACTGGAATTGCGAACTTTTATGTAACACTACACAAAGGAACATAAATTATTTTAAAACTTGTGACATCTTAAATCGAATCACACTGAAGTAATCTTCATTTATTAAATTCTTTAATTTTAAATTTCACTTAAATATGACGTGTTAAAAGGAAGCATAATGAAGCGTTGCATATTACGTGAACGTTACAGTGCAACAGTGAAAATATTGTTCGTGACCTTTAACGTTGCGACGCCTTGTAGTGTTGCAGGTGGAAACCATAAAACGTTTCGGCGGAACTTATCGCCTCCATCATCAGTTCCCTACCCTTCTTCGGCTCCACTCGGGGTAAGAGTTTGTCTTCTTTTCATGTTTTTTCCTGCGTTTCTTTGAAGGTTCGATCACCCAGAGAAGAAGTCTTACGTCATGACTAAGATTCACTGCTTCAGAAGCAATTCTCAGTAAAAATAAACAAAAGGACGTCTAATTCATAAGAGCAGAAAAACCAGGTTTTATTTTCTCAGGTTTTGTATCGATAGATGTAAAAGAATTGTTATTATTATTTATTATTATTATTTAGTGTTCTGTCTGACGACAGGTCCATATGAACAGGATCCTTCCATCCTTTTCTCGGACTGGGACCTGTTCATATACGTTCTTGGCAGATGATCCAGAAGTGGTTTGCCATTGCCTTCTTCTGTGTGTGAATGGAGTAATTGTTGGGATGCCACGGAGGAAAACTCCGTGTTGCCTAGACCACGGCCTTGCCCAACACAAGTTATAAATTCGGGCACCGCCGGGAATCGAACCCGAGCCCCCCAGGATTACAAGGCCAGCGTTATTGTTTTATAATTGAACTGATTAGAATTTAATTATAATATTACTTAGACATATTGTTTAATTCATTTACTGTGAATTATTATGCAATAAATGAATTGAATTATTATTATTATTAATATTTTATATTTATATATTTATTTTCATTTGTTTGTTTTTATATTTTAAATGATTTTATTATTATTATATTTTATCCTGTACTGTTGTCAGTGTTTGTCTGTTATTGGCCTTATTTGGCTGTTGTCAAACACTTAAATAAATGAATTGAATTATATTCCTACTTCCGTTATGATATGTGATATTCCTAGTATGGGGCTATCTTTTGCAGAGAATCTTTTAGCCGTTCAGTTATAATTCATGGCTCTAATGATTCCTAGTGTAACAAAACGTTTCACATTCCACATTAACTTATTTCTATATTTAAATAATTTATTTTAATTTAATTCATGCTAGTTAGCAAATTTTGAGTTCCTTATTTTTAATTAAAATGCTAGGCCTATTTGTCAGAACCTCTCCATCTGTGTGCATTCCTTGATTCCTCGTTATATTTTTCAAACTAATCTCGCATATCCCAACCAATCTGCACACTTTCGAATGTCACTTATTACATAACCGCATTTTTTCCTTACTTGGCATGTGCCTACACGTGAGAATGTTTTTGTTCAATTTCTTCACATAAAAGTGTACACAAATATTTTTCCTGAAGGCTACTCTTTATCAAATACAATTTTAGCAAACCTGCTACGTGAAATTATCCGCCATTGCGACAGTCCTAATTTCCCTTTAATTGTGTCTGTGTGAAGGCCTATAAAGTGATTACGTGGTAGGACCAAATTTCACACGAGATATAAATTGCTCTGAACTTAACAGTAGCACTACAGTTTATTGCAGGCATTCTTAGCAGTCGCAATGGCAACCAAGATTCAGGTAATCTGACTTCTAAGTCACATTCAAAGCACTAGTATTATATTGGGATTTCCCTTGTGGGGTCTCGGGTTCGATTCCCAGCGGTGCCCGCATTTATAACTTGTGTTGGGCAAGGCCGTGGTCTAGGCAACACGGAGTTTTCCTCCGTGGCATCCCAATAATTACTCCATTCACACACAGAAGAAGGCAATGGCAAACCACTTCTGGATCATCTGCCAAGAACGTACATGAACAGGTCCCAGTCCGAGAAAAGGATGGAAGGATCCTGTTCATATGGACCTGACCTGTCGTCACACAGAACACTAAATAAAATAAATAAAACTCATAACTTTTCACACATTCTATATTATTTTAATATTGTCATAAACGTCTTGTTTATTTTACTTCGAAATACTTCTATTTGCATTACATTTCAAAACACAATCAAAGTTATAAATCCAAGGTCAAAGTGACATTTCAAACACGACATTACCCTAAACTATGAACTTAAAGTCGTACTCTGTAGATATATAATCGAAATGTCGCCTTTATGATAGGGGTTCATGGTTTACCTGACGCACTCAGTCAAATGTTGTATTTGTGATGTGTAAGATGCATTTATAAACTTCTTATTTGATTATAAATATATCCTCTGACGGCAATACTGCACTTTTAAATAATCTTTTATCAGGACAGCTTTTTGAATATTTCAGAATTATACATATATATTATTAATGTGTCACGTGATGGAATTATATTGACAGTGTACACCGGAGGACTTATGAAATTATGTCCAATTTCCAATTTATCTGTCACTTGTAACATAATGACACAATTACATCCGTGGTATCACTCCAAGAACTTACATATTATTTATATTTATTTTGTACAGTCTATACACAAACGTTTGAAGTTTATTGGTGTTGTAAAAATTATATAATATTAAAACATTTTGTTGTGTACACAACATCTCTTGGTATGTTCCTCGTTTACTATTTTTAATATATATTTATACGATTATTTATTTATTTCCTATGTCAATTCATACTCATTCCAAGAAAATAATTAAACATTAATTCCACAGATAAATATAACGTCTGACTACAATAAGCAACTTACCATGAAAATAGAAAGCTACAAACAGAACTACGGATCATTATAATATATTGCATCAAATATCTAATAGTTTTTAAAATATTTTAAATTGATAAAAACCTGAAGACGACGGTATTACCCGTCGAAACATGTCGTTTTAATAAAAGCGTTAAAAAATATAATGTAAAATCGTATTTACGATTAAGAGCGCTAATATAATATTTTACACAACAAAATGTTTTAATATTATATAATTTTTACAACACCAATAAACTTCAAACGTTTGTGTATAGACTGTACAAAATAAATATATTTAATCAAACACAAACATGACGCATATAAGATACAAATTACATATTATTGTTAACTAGTACGTTTCGGACGCAAGTGTCCATTTTTAGGCTCACGTTTGGTTCCACAAATAACCAAAATGGTTCCCTTCTGACAAGAACTCACTGAGTGATTAACCAGAATGAGCTAAAACCAGTCCACATTCTATTTCATTCGGGATTCATTTCCGTATTATCCTTTCATCTACATAAAAATCTTGCAAACTTGTGTACTTAAAAATGTGTTGTCGAGTAACCATAATAAGTAATTTAAACAACTGTCATAAAATCACACACACATAGAAGTGGCGTTTGTACAAATTATTGGTTGTAGTAAATAATTGATATAATATTATATTATTTATTATTATTTAGTGTTCTGTCTGACGACAGGTCCATATGAACAGGATCCTTCCATCCTTTTCTCGGACTGGGATCTGTTCATATACGTTCTTGGCAGATGATCCACAAGTGGTTTGCCATTGCCTTCTTCTGTGTGTGAATGGAGTAATTGTTGGGATGACACGGAGGAAAACTCCGTGTTGCCTAGACCACGGCCTTGCCCAACACAAGTTATAAATTCGGGCACCGCCGTGAATCGAACCCGAGACCCCCCAGGATTACAAGGCCAGCGTTCTAACCGCTAGACCACCTCATCTTATTATTATTTAGTGTTCTGTCTGACGACAGGTCCATATGAACAGGATCCTTCCATCCTTTTCTCGGACTGGGATCTGTTCATATACGTTCTTGGCAGATGATCCACAAGTGGTTTGCCATTGCCTTCTTCTGTGTGTGAATGGAGTAATTGTTGGGATGACACGGAGGAAAACTCCGTGTTGCCTAGACCACGGCCTTGCCCAACACAAGTTATAAGATATAATATTACGAAAGACCACAGACTATGTTTTGTCGACGTTGTTGATTTATTTATTGCAGATAATGATCATTGCGACATTGGCCGTTCTTACCCTCTTGCAGTCAGTAGGAGCACAAGGACATTCCTTCACGCAACTCAGTAAGTTTCTCAGTCGGAGAGTGCTGTCGACCCGAACGATTTATTTCGATAAAATTCGATTTAATCTTTTTTTAAATTGTTTTCACATTTCGTTAACAAATTAAGAAGAACCATGATTACTATTTTTCGTAAGAGATATCATTAGGAGGGTTACATTGACATCGAAACAAACGTATATAAATGAAGTGTAAGACATAATGTAAATGGGGAGATTACAATAAAATTAATTCGAAAGGAATAAGGTACGCTGATGTCGAGTAAAATGAACTTGATAAGAAAAATACCTAGTGACATAATTTTGTGGACATGGTAATTAACACTCGAGTTCCATCAAAGGCGTGATATTTCTAAAGCAGCTGAGAGATTATAAGCTCGTAAAAATGGATTCTGGTCACTAGAATTAGCTTTCGATCATAACTGTTTCTGATAAATATGAAAATTCAGTTTTATTCTTTATTGTCAGTGTATCACTTCAACAGACAGGAGGCCAATTTGAGATGAAACACAGGAGGAACACAATAATAAATATTACAAAATAACAACATAACAATAATAACACATATTTCGTCAATATTACGTAGAAGAGGTGATAAAGGAGAAAATTTATATTAAATTTATTTGTAATTCAATTCTTAATTAATAAGTAATACGTGGATAGTACCAAAGTTATTATAGAATATGTTGAAGGGAAAATATTTCTGTTTCAAATATATCAAAAGTCCCTGCAGAAGGACATTTTTTGAACTAAAATTCTGCGACTGAACATAGAAAAGTCTCTCAGATTCCGAGCAAGAATTCGGAGACCGATATTTCCAGAAGAGAAGATCAGATTTTAAAAACCGCGGTAAACTTGTATAATGAACTGTGCATCACTGCGATATGTATTTTTACATGAGGTTTGGATTTTTAAATACTGCAAAGCGTTAGAATAGCTGTAATGGAAACTTTGTTAGCATTTTCTGTTCTGAAGCTTTCACGGCGACTAAGTATAATAAATTCTTCTCAGGTTACCAGCCGTGTAAGGTGGCTTAATGAAGAAACCATTGGCATTAGTAGTCGTAACAGAATTCCAAACGACAGAGGCTTACTCGTGCATTGATCTAAGGTTACAAATAACACATACAGACAGTCGAGAGAAGACAACGAAAAGGTTAACGCGCGAACAAGACCCAACAATTTAATACACTGTAAAAACACGTAGTCAACACGGTTGTGAAATCGGAGCTTAGAGTCGATAAATATTCCCAGGTCTTTAATAGTGTCTGTACGTGTTATAGAGGACTGAAAAAGTTTATAATCAAAGGTCAAAGTAGTGGTTTTCCTGGAGAAGGAAATTACTGTATAAGATTTGAGGTTTTCACAGCGGTAAGTGTGAAGATTTCTGTCTTCTAGGTTGTTGCGCTGTGTAGACTGGTCGATGTCCATCGACCAGTCTACACAGCGCAACAACCCAGAAGACAGAAATCTTTATACTCTGATGACGGAGGCAGTATGACCTCTGAAACGTTGGTAAACATCGACCAGACTACACAGCGCAACAACCCAGAAGACAGAAATCTTCATACTCTGATGACGGAGGCAGTATGACCTCTGAAACGTTGGTTAACATCAACCAGACTACACAGCGCAACAACCCAGAAGACAGAAATCTTTATACTCTGATGACGGAGGCAGTATGACCTCTGAAACGTTGGTAAACATCGACCAGACTACACAGCGCAACAACCCAGAAGACAGAAATCTTTATACTCTGATGACGGAGGCAGTATGACCTCTGAAACGTTGGTAAACATCGACCAGACTACACAGCGCAACAACCCAGAAGACAGAAATCTTTATACTCTGATGACGGAGGCAGTATGACCTCTGAAACGTTGGTAAACATCGACCAGACTACACAGCGCAACAACCCAGAAGACAGAAATCTTTATACTCTGATGACGGAGGCAGTATGACCTCTGAAACGTTGGTAAACATCGACCAGACTACACAGCGCAACAACCCAGAAGACAGAAATCTTCATACTCTGACGACGGAGGCAGTATGACCTCTGAAACGTTGGTTAACATCGACCAGACTACACAGCGCAACAACCCAGAAGACAGAAATCTTCATACTCTGATGACGGAGGCAGTATGACCTCTGAAGCGTTGGTTAACATCGACCAGACTACACAGCGCAACAACCCAGAAGACAGAAATCTTCATACTCTGATGACGGAGGCAGTATGACCTCTGAAACGTCGGTTAATATCTACCAGTCTACACAGCGCAACAACCCAGAAGACAGAAATCTTCGAAATTACTAATATTGAGTGTTATGAAGTTAGCAGTGGACCAACCTTGTGCGGAGTGAATATTAGTTTGAAGTTGATTGCAGTCTTTAGGAAATTTATTGATATGGAAGAGTTTGATATCATCAGTAAAAGGAAGGCATCAGGAATGATTAATTACATTGCATATGTCGTCAGTGAATGAGTTGAAAAGATGGGGTTCCCTAACTAGATTCCTGTGTGACACCAGACAGCACTACAAAAGGCCATGAAGGAATTCCAGAAACCTGAGACTGTCTGTCGGTTAAGTAACCACAAAGTTCAAAAGCACGAAGCTTTTAATCATCGTCGTAAAATAGGAGAGTACTTGTTGAAAGCTGGGCGTAGCTACTTAAAAGAAATTCCCAGTCTTTTATGAAACTAAACGATCATTATCATGTCCATTGACACTGGTTCTTATCCTGAGCCAGACGAATCCTATCTGGATCCCTTCATTTTATTTCCGTAAGAAACATTTTAATATTATTCTCCCATCTACGTCTAGATATTTCGAGTGTTCTCTTCCATTGAGGATTACAACAGAAATTCTGTATGCATTTCTCTTGTCAGCATAATTTGTTACTTGTCTCACCTACAAAGGATTTTTTGTTGCTGTTAAATTGAGTGACGAGCTGAAAATATTTGTCATCGCTGTCAGGTAACGGTTTGGGGTTCAAGTACAACTACGGAATCCAACACGACTACCACGGACATGCCTACGGCTCCAGTTACCCCAACGGCTATGGCGGATTTGGTGCTCCAGCTGCTGGAATTTCCGGAGGCTATGCACGAGAATACACGGGCGGGTTTGCTGGAGGATACTAATTCAACTTGTCCTTTGCTGTTTTGTGGTCCTTTGATTTGTTATGTGATTGTATAGCTGTATGATAATTAAATATGATTTGAACCTTGAAATATGTTATCTATTTATTTATTTATTTTATTTAGTGTTCTGTCTGACGACAGGTCCATATGAACAGGATCCTTCCATCCTTTTCTCGGACTGGGACCTGTTCATATACGTTCTTGGCAGATGATCCAGAAGTGGTTTGCCATTGCCTTCTTCTGTGTGTGAATGGAGTCATTGTTGGGATGCCACGGAGGAAAACTCCGTGTTGCCTAGACCACGGCCTTGCCCAACACAAGTTATAAATTCGGGCACCGCCGGGAATCGAACCCGAGACCCCAGGATTACAAGGCCAGCGTTCTAATCGCTAGACCACCGTGGCGGGGTTGTTATCTATTTATAGACAAATTTTAAAAATAAAATATTTCCTTGATATTAAGACTCCATCGATTGAAGAAGGAGCCCTTCATTTACTAATATTTCTTTCAGATTGAAGAACGCTGTATAAATTTTTAGACGCCATAAAATAACACGCCCCGATTTAAGATATTTTAAAAGTGTCCACAAACTTGTCGTAAATGTTTAGGAAAATACTTAACACACGAGATCTCCTTCGAGGTGTTATTATGAAATGGTTGTGTGAGCTTTACAATACCAGGTAAAGTTAAGAGCAATTTACAAAGGTAATTGACGTTTTGGCCCTATAATATGTGCTTTCACGTTTGGTTATGACAACGATTTAGACAGAAAATTAAATAGATTCCTGTGGAACTAGCGGGAAAACATATCGAAGTTGACCACGAAGAAAATGGAAAGATCATTTTGAAGACGTAATAGACATTAGTGTCTAATTCATGATGATAATGATGATTATGTGCTTTCCTAAACAGCCCGAAAAATACAATGCCAAAAGTCAGTAATTTTTTCCTACCTTCTCGGGCTATTTCAGTAGAGTATTCTCAATTTATTTTGTAAAAATAGTTACGTCTATAAGCAACACTGATTCATTTTGATGTCTTCAGACCATGACGAAAGCTTACTAGGGCTTCGAAAGCTCCATCGAACGCTTTGTTTATAGGAAGCTGGTGTTATTTAAGGCTTTAAATACAGACTACACCGACGTATTAATATGTTATTCCTCGATACTAACTTCATACTAGATTTTCAGTAATATATTTAAAAATTTTAATCTGGCTCAGACTTCGGAGCTAGAAATACCAAGGAAATCTATTTATTTTTTTACAAAGTCTTTATTTACGATCCACAAGTCCTTGGTGAACGGGAAAAACACATAAGATCAAAATGAAAATGTACAAAGTAAAAAGTCCGGGTTCGATTACTGGCTATCCGAGCTGTTGATTTACAAGGTTACCTCCGTTTCTCCAAAATGGTTTGTCGCCACTAAAAGGGCCGAATTACATTTTTCAATGTCCTTATCTACTCAGGATTCTTTATCATCTTCCAACTCAAATTCTGCATTTGATACAGAGTCATTATGTGGCCAATCAATACTTAGACAGAATGATTTCGAGATAAGAACGGACAAGCTTCTCTATTCTAAAAATTTGTATAAGGAATTAAGGGCGACGTAATTATGTCTGAATAACTTCTTTAAGGCCGTCTTCTTGAGAAGATGACATTCAGTCGCAAATCAAGAAATCCCGAGCCTTTCATAAAACTCGAAGGTTCATTTTAGTGTTTGTATGAGTCCCTATTTTAAGAGTTATATATCCAGTTTACAAATTTACACTTTGTTTCTTTAAAGTTCACTTTTAATAGGTTGTCAAGTGGACTATTCCCTTTATGTTTTCCGACTAAAATTCTATACGAAATCATTTCTCCCATGCGTGTAACAAATCCCGCCCATTTTATCTTCCTTGATTTAATAACCCTAATATTTATATATCAAGTAGAACGTTTAATGAAACTACTCGTTGTTCATTCTTCTATATCTTGTAGTTACTTTATATTTCTTAAGTCTAAATATTTTCGTGTGTACGATGTTTTCAAACACCCTGTAGAAAAGAGACGTCAAATATTGATTCGACCTTCGACACTGTAAACCAATGCGTTTTTTTTTAAAAGAGTTAGCCTAGGAAAATGATTATAATTCCTTGTAACAACTGGAAGCTGATACTTAGTACGTACTTCAGTTTCTCTTTGGTCGAACCGAAATTCTTCTCGCTTAAGTTAACAAGATATAAGAACGAACTCTATCTGATTTCTATTTGCCTTGTTTATTTCTTGTAACTGTTTTTTTTATTATTATTTTTCGAAATCCGCAAGAAGGTTGGCGCATTACTTCTTCGAAGAAATTTCTTCTTCAATTTTTTGTGTTTTCTCGACTGCACTCAGTTTTATTCCATTTTTGTTAAATCGATGTTTTATATATCCTAGAAACTATATTTGGGAGTAGAATATATATGAGCCATGGTAGAGGCGACACGCTGTCAGTGTCCAGGTCTGAGGCTAGCAGTTCGCAGATCATGAAGTTCGCTGTAAGTTGAGTGTTTTGTTGTCAAGAAACCTTGCATCTTCTGTGACAGTTTCTTAAAAGATTCCTATTTCACTGTGTACCTTAATACAAGAAAATATTAAAACCTTGCGTACCGTATAGTGTATTGTAATATAAAATGTGCACATTTTATAAGAATATATGTACATAAATAATATTTGTGTTTTGATATAAGAACACAAATTTAGTGTTACAAAAATTAAAATTCCATATTAACTCCTGCACAAATTAAATCGTCACATTATGCTTAATGATGGCATAGATAGCCATGAATACGAAATAATAAATTCTAGTTTAAGTGGAATTCTTTACTTTTACGTATTTATATTAGTTTACAGAAATTCTATTGTCATTTGCCTGACAAATGAAGAATAGCCAATTAGACGCAAAGAATGAAAAGTAGACAAGATATAATGAAGTATAAATAATACCGAAAGAGACTTTAAAATACAAATAACAGGGAAAGTTGAAGCAATTATACAAAACTAAATTTAAACAATCTGGACAAAAGAAAGTTTGTACATTAATTAGTGACCAATCGAATGCTAGTTAACAATTATAATTGATATTTATAAGATATTGTAGGTGCGTCATATTGTGATTTTATTTAAAAATAGTATTAAAATATATTAAAATTGTCCGTCAATCACAATAAAGTAATATAAGATAATTAGATGGTTAAAATATTATCTTTTGTTCCGCATCGAGTACTCGATTTACATATGGAACATTCTCGACATGTTTCGGCTTTTATAGAGTCGTCATCAGGTGTATGTTATAAACTCTTAATTCAATTACTAATTTTTTATTTTCTTATCATTTCTTCGTTTTTAACATTGTATCAATATTTGTTGTTGTATTATATATCATTGATACAATCGTATTGTCGGAGTGATGTTAATGCTGCGTATATTGGTCGGAGAAGTAATATCGAAGTTGTAAGAGGAGAGATCAGAAGTACATCGTATCGGAGCGAGGTTGGTTATAAACTTTATGTTTTTAACTTTCTGTAATTCCCTTTAGAATAATAAGTTTGTTATGTACAGAAAACTTATATAAATCTGTAATTCAGTGCTGGAACCATGAGCACAGGCTCTAAGTGCCCGATCATTCATATAATTTCCGTATGTTAATTTCTGTATGATTATTTGAACAGACTATCCTCGTCGCCCTTGCATCTGCCGGAGCTGTTACAGTTCATGAGTCGGAGAATCCTAACCAGGGCGACACGGATTCAGTTGCCCAGGCGACGGGTTTCGATGGTTTTGGAGGTTTTGGCGGCTTCCAAGGCTTCCATAAATTCAACGGCTTGATGAGTAATGCCTTTGGAGACCTGGATGGTCAGTTCGATTCCACCGGATTCAATAAGGGGTTCTCAGCATCGTCAGAGAATCGAAAATTTGACACAGGTTGGTTATGTATGTTTCATTTTGGACACAAAGAAACGTATATCCCAATATTTTTGAAAGTTTTCGTGTCATATATACATTTTTAGGCAGTTCCAAATATTTTTTTGGTTCCTTTGTCGTTTATACTAAGGCCCATCTGCTGTACTTCATTGTTTAACTTAACAAATGCCTCTTTGACAACTCTTTCTGATCTAATAATAATATCTAAATCATCAGCGTAAGCTAAGACCTGCACTGATTTGTGGTTTATAATATATACCTCGTATTTCTATACCAGAACATCTCTGATCGCCTTTTCCAATGCAATGTTAAACAGGAGATATGCTATCGCATTTTCTAGTAATAATCTCCTTTGTGTGAGAAATGGTTCTACATTTCACTCTTATTAAGGTTTTTCCTTTTAAATTAAACTTAGTTTGTATTATGAGATGGTAAAGTTGCGTCATATTGTGATATAATGAATATATATTTTAAATCTTGTCCGTCTAATCACAATAAATTCTTATTAAATATTAAAATATTACAATAATTAACATTTTAAAATATTTAAAATATATCAAATGATGTTTTTTTATCGAAATATTCGAATTCTAATGTAAATCGAATATTTCGATAAAGAACATCATTTGATATATTTTAAATATTTTAAAATGTTAATTATTGTAATATTTTAATATTTAATAAGAATTTATTGTGATTAGACGGACAAGATTTAAAATATATATTCATTAGTTTGTATTCCAAATTCTTTGTGCTATCCTACGTTGCCTTAAAGTCTACGAATAAGTGGACTGTATCGGTTTTACAACCCCGAGATCTTTCAAATACTTGGCGTAGCGTTTGAAACTGATCTATGGTTGATTTTAATTCTCTGAAGGCACATTGGTAACTGCCAGTTATTCTCTTTTCATGTGGTTTTAGTAAAGTGTATAGTATGTTTCAGAAAACTTTATACGTAATGTTTAGCAATGTGAAATCTCCATATTTCTGGCATTCTGGAAGGGTCACAATTTTGTGTATAGGCCAAATTATACCTTTATCCCATTCCTGAGGAATTGTAGGAGATTTGGTGGATTACATTGTCGTAATAGTCCGGATCGTTAAGATAAACATCTCAGTGCTTTCCTCGGGTATCAAATTCTGGCAAACCAGTACATGGCCTGTTATTTTATTGACGTGGGGAGATGAGAAATATACGAGGATAGGCAAAATCAAAGTTAAATGAAGCAATTACGTGGGTCATTCAGGCATATTTCGGAGGATATTATTAAAATTGATTAAGACAGAACGTATAATGGTGAAATGGGAGGAATTGAATCATGATAGGGTTCAGTGGAGGTTTTCTGTGAAACAGCAATGAGCCTTCGAGTTCCATAACAGGTAGGAAAAATTTTGATCAGGTGAGTGACTGTCAGTTTCGGAAGAGGGGATATAATTTGTGCAGGTAATCTGATTTATCGACGTTTCAGAGGCGAGGAAAACAATGCCCCTACCCTTCCAGTTGCGGTAAACTTGGTAGTGACTCTGTGTACTACCTGCTCTAAAAACATTAAATTGGCAATGGAATGTATTTCACTGTTAAATAAACTTATACTACAAACACTTTTCACTGTTCTGTAAACACTGTATAAACAGGACTCCTTACACAAAAGGTGGACAACAGAACAACGTGTTCGCACCACACAACGCGTGTTGTTGCAAATGATTCGAACCAATGTACACTGAACGGTCAGAATCGTAGTCAGTTAATCCATCACCATTCCAAGAGGCAATCGTAACCCTGAGACTTCCAAAATGTAGATAAACACACGCTTTAAAAATAATATTACTAAGCATATTACTGACAATAACGGTCAATACCTTTATTTAATCCCTAACCGAACCAAAGGGACCTATAAAATGGCACGTTATTTTTCTATAATATACAAATTGACTATTTGAATTAAAACTTGATTAGATTTGCTATAAAATGACACCTCAACCGATTCTGTAACCCTTCTGAATAAATTTCTATACACTTTCAAAGTTGTAAAGTCCTTTTAGAATCACCCTGTATTTTAAACAATGCAAGTACTGTGTGTGTGTAAAATATTCCGATAACTGTCCTCTCCACTCCACTGACTGATCCTTCTGTCGATGTATCACTGTATACTTCTCCTCTCAAACATCGTGGCATCTTTTGTTAAAATTTCAGTCTTCAGGTGGTAAGAAAAAGGCCTTCAACCTTAATTTTGTGCTCCAGGATATGGACCGCACTTTCTAGAGGAACTGGATCACGATTCGTTTGGTTCAAGTCTCGACTCCTCTAATCAGCAAAAGCAGGGGTATCCTCCTACACCCGCAGTACAGCGGCTCACCAAGCAAGGTCCTCTTCACAGTAGCGTTCCTCAGTACCGCGAACCTCTGCAGACACCGAACCACGGCTTGTACTCGCAGGTCGGACACATGCGAGCTGGGAAGAAGTCTTACCCAACTACACAACACAAACAACCGCTCAGCCCCTACAACGTGCATCCTTATGCGGGTCACTTCACTGAGGCCATTCCGAGAGGACAGGTGACACTGCCGGTCGCGTCGGCGTACGGAGGCGTGGCCGCTGGTAATCCGCTATCAAGATCTGCGAAATACTCCGCTAAGTCAGTCCAACGTTCTCCTTCTGTAAGAGAGAAGACAGTCACTTTGAAATACTTCGCAGAGAAATACAAACCCGATGACGGATTTTCTTTTGGAGCAGATAAATTTAATTGAAAACTTCTCTTTTTTATAATTATAATGAGTAATTAACACTGTCTCTTACTTACAGGCTTACGTGCTTAAGTCTTAATCTGCAGGCGGGCTATACGGACTGATGTTATTTTTAATTTTATCAATCTTTAAACAAAATATTTCAGTGGTGCGTTTCAATAAATAAAGACAATTTCTTTCCAAAATATCAAATTTAAAAGCCATAATACATCGCCCGATTCAATGGAGATAGACAGTTCTTAGAAGTGTTCTTAAATGAACCAAATACAAAATTAAAAGTACAACTGATGTAAAATATAGAAAATTCGCGGTGTATTTTGATGTATCAACGCTACTTCTGTACCGAAACATGACGTCATGGCGTTGTGTATAAGTTTGGTGAAAGGTTTTATTTAATTAGTGTTTTCACAGATGTTTAATTCCCTTAGACATTTGAATGTTCGTAACGTTATTACTGTAACCTAGTTGATAGTTTTTTATACATACAAATATCCTATAACATGTAAATAAATATATATTGCAACCTATAACCAACTAAAATTATAATAGTAATGCAGTTCCTATATTTTTTACTAGTGATTTGGAAGTAATATTGCAACATGATCTCATATGTGTTTTAGGTTTCCAGTCAGTACAAATATCTTAAAACTATATTTCAGAGATGTGTGTAGAAAATGGAATAATTTTCTTCATATATTTTAAGGGCGAGCAAGTTATCAGAGTTATAAAACCGTACTTATTATTAAGCGAAAAGTTAAAATCTGTTTATCAGTACTTATGCCAATTTTATTTGTAATAAACAGTACTACCTTCAGATAATATGACTACCGTCACGTGGTGGGTGTTTAAAATTTTATATTTAATAAAATATATCGAAACAAATGCCAGTAAATTAGAAAAAAAGATTACATGTCTTAATTTATGAATAGCTGTACAAACATTTTTAAATGTCGTTTACGTCTCAAACAAATGAAGTAAGAATGTGGATCAACTATCAACTTTGAACTAATATTAACGAGACTATAAAAATACTATATCTATCTACTTGTTGAATAAGTTTCGTATAATTGAAGTGTAAGACAACAATAGATTAATACGTATAAAAATTTAAAATTTAATTGAGAATCCAAGTATTTAACATGCTTCTTAGAGATTTTACAATTATAATGCTGTGACCAACATCGACAGAATGAGAATTAAAAACAAATTCTAACGAAGGCATAAGTATCGGTTATTTAAAATTTATTTTATTTGTGTTAATTTTTTGGTTAATGACGTCATGTATTCTTGAAGATGACTACCGACGTTTCGGAGAAACATGTTGCCTTCATCTTCAAAACACCGCTGATAGGATATTGATGCTTTCTATTCTACTAAAATAAGACCGCGGATATGCGAAGACGCGGATAAGGAAAGCGTGCATAACAGAATTATCAAGATCACTATTAAATTCAATGGGAAGAATTTAGAGGATTTTGGGAGTTATAGGAAAGGACGTGTCTCTTAAAGTAATGAATCGTGACCACAGTTTAAACTTAAAAGTTATGCGCCATTTTATCAAAAGAATTGCTGTGGATAACGAGCCATGCTGGTGTAACCATTAGATCTTCAGAATACAGATATTATAAATGTAATAACATTGCCGAAGTCCTTCATCGAAGAATGTGTGTTCCTCCCTAAGTAACTTAAAGGTAACTTGTAACGTTAAGCTGGTAAGTCAGTTCATTAAATTTTTTTCACTGGTGCTGATTCATCACGTAAAGAAAACGTTTTCTGTAGTGATACCACAGAATTTTCACTTCTATGGCGCTCGTTCATGATTAAAAATTTTTTGTTGATCGTAAGCCTCCATCAAGTTATTCGAGAATAAAATGCTTTCAATGGCATTTACTCAGAATGTCATAACGTTTATGGAAACCGATGATTCATTATCGTAGGGCTCTTAGAATACTTTCAAGCAGCTGAAATCAGTAACACATTATTCAAATACCCACCTTAACCCTTTGAAGCCGACGCTCGTCTAAATATTACTTAATAAATCAGTCCGTACCGCGAAGAAAACACAGCACTTCACCATTAAAAATGACGACTGGTTGACGGTGTTTAAGGAAATAATCCCTTTTTACACTAAGAACAATACGAAACCCGTAGAAAACAAAACGTAGAGTTATTAACTGTGTGAAACAGGTGGTATATATAATTACCACTGGGTCTTAAAAGGTTAACATATTATCTCCCTATTTCCGACTGTCTCAAAAATATTCTTCTTTCACAATTTTTTAACAAAATTTTTTATGCAATTTTATTATTTTACATTTGTCTCGTGTTTCTCAATAATAATAATTGAAAAGAGGATAAATTATGAGAATTCTCATTACGTCAGCATCTACTCGCCTGTTAATATATGCCTCCTCCGGAACACCGTTCTGAAACAAGCTCAATCTAAGTTTCTTCGACAGAGTACGAGATTAAATTTCAATAACCAACCATACGAAAAAAATAATAACATATAATATTATAAAATTCTTGGTGCGAAGCGTTGATTTTCGACTCAATATCGACGTAGCTGAGGATTTTATAACATTGATACGCCGTTAAAGTTTTAAATCTATCAAGTCTTATCATACTTTTGAAAGTTATTCTTAAAAATATTAATATTTTAACAAGTTCTCTAATATAACGACAGACGACATTTGGAAAAAAAGTTTCTTATAACATCGATTCCAGTGACTGAGCTAAATGGGGTTTTGTTCACTAAAAGTAGCAGAAAGTTTAAAAAAATTTGATTTTTAGTAACTAATCTGTCGATAAACAACAGGTAACAGCTTGTACCCAACTTTGTGCGACAGTTCATAAAAAGTAGGAGACTGGTACAGTCGATTGTTTGTTAATTAGAAAGTTTATTCTTCTTAAGTGGATATTGATGTCGATTCTCTACCAAAAAAACTTGGGGTTATTGTCCATTCTATCTTTTTGCATTAAACGTTAGATTAAATAACATATTTTAAATCCAGTATTAAGACTCATTCATCGGAAGCTGTTAGACACTCAGCTGGACCACTTTACAAAGCCTGAAATTTCATTGCCGTGCATACAAAATCCAGCCGATGAACTTTATCCTGGGCCACTTTAATTCAGTCTACACTTCTATAACATTCCTTCAATACCCACTTTAATATTATCAAAACTCTACACCTAGGTCAAGGAAGGCTATGCTACAGACAGGGCTACAAATCAGACAACGGTAATCTTAATTCTCGTTGCCTTGACAACCGACTTCGAGATAGATGTGTTCTGAAATGTAGCATCACATGGCCTGGTATATACTCACCACTCTTCAGGCGAATTTATCAGGCCGATGACGTAGGTAATAAGATCCTCCGAAACGTCTTTCGATATCTGCCTGGTACAGATTGCTGAATAGCAGAAAATAACAATCTTCATACTCGTTGTCGTAAAAATATCAAATATCAACGAATAAGAAAAACTCAGCGGTACGTTTGTTATGTTATTTAACGACGTTCTACTGTACATACCTACGATATTATGTTGAAAGAGATTCAAGTGTTATTATGGGAAGGGAATTGAAAATGAGGGAGGATTAAGTTCATAATTGCATTTTCGGAATAAATGACCTGGCAAAATACAATTGACCATCCCCGGTCGTGTTTGTTAGAGCTGGTCAGTGTGTTGTTGATAACAAAATATATGCCTATTACGAACGAGGCGCTTACCTGTATTTATTATGTAACCTATGGTGTGCAATGTATTTGCCTTCTTGAGAGCTCTAATTTTAAAATTTAAATTTTTGGAAATTTTAATTTACCGCTTTAGATAAAACAGTAAGTTCAAATAAGTAAAGAATTTTAATTATATAAAGTACGAAATTTCTTCACATTTATTAATTCAAAAAATATAGCACTGCCTATTATGTTTTCACCATTCGTAACTGACTATTTTACGACAGGAACACGGACAGAAATTCCTTCAATAATAATAATAATAATAACAACAAGACCACCGGATTTCGATACACACTGATCATAAAAGCAATATACGAAAATATTTGCTGTTAGAATTTTATTATATTTTGAAAACTTGAAAATACATGTGTTATTAAGAAATAAAAGCTATTTCCTTTCTTAATTTTATAACCTCAGTGATGCAGCTATGATAAGTTAAACTAGAGTCCAAATAACGAGAAAATCCTTAATAGTTTTAGTACAATTAAAAGATTTTTTTTTTTTTGTATTTACAAATATTTCATAATTTTTTTATTATTATTAGTATGTATTATCAGTGTTTGCCTGTTATAGGCTTCTCGCTGCTGGCAAATACTTAATTAAATTAATTAAATTGAATTGTTATTACTGGAATATAAAGACAGACAAAGTCTATTGATTTAAAATGTTATGACTTCATTTAAAAATCTCTTTCGCCTTTCTCAAACAGAAATTCGACTTTGCTTTGTTCTTGATCGCACCAACCACATTGACAAATATTACAATATTTTCAAGAAATTGTTTATGGAGTTAAAAAATATAGGCACAATTATTTAAGAAATACTCTCTTCAAGGTCTGTTAGTAACTACTTTTCCTCTGCGTTGTTTTTCCCTGTTTTCACGAGTAAAATTGTCAGTCTGTTAAAAGCTGAAGATCAGCTGTTCCCTTTTAAATGAACTGAACCATATTCTCTTCTCATTAGTGTTAATTATATACTGTAATTAGACACTGTTATGTAACAAGTCATAATTACTATGAAATTATGTCATAATAGTGTGGGATCGATTTAATCTGTTTATCAATATAACATCTCCATAAATACCCCTGTATTTTATCTAATCTCCACGCAGGCTGACACCACCTCATAATAATCTGACTATAATCTACAAGTACGTCTAATCTCTCATTGATTCTTGCTTGTCTCGACATAATTAGCTCTGTTGTAGGCAGCCGGGTTGTTGTATAATCCACCTTGGTAATATCCTTGATTGTAGAATCTTTCATTGTAAGCAGGATACTTTCCAGGGTTGTAAGTATTGTATCCTTGGTAGCTAGGATAAGTCTGATACTGGCTGGGATAGTTTGGACGATATCCTTGATAATTTCCATACGGATATCTAGTATTATTGTAATATCCTGAGTAATATCCAGCGTTGTATGGACCGTGGGGACTTCCGTCGTAATAATTAGGATAGTTTCTTCGGTTGTAATATGCATTGTTGTAGTATCCTTGGTTGTAAGTGGCTGGGTTGTAGCTCGCAGGCTTGTATCCGAAGGGATTGTTGTAATTGTTGTCATAAACTCCATTGTAGTAACCACTGTTGTATCTGTAATCAGCTGCTAACCAAATATTAGTTTTCCAGCATTAAAAATATCTACTTATTGTCCGCGCGCCAAGAGAAGTCATCTGGGCAGTAGGGAGCTGGTGAACCTCACAGCGCATGCGCGCTCTGTCTGTTTCTATTACAAGCGTATTATACTCCAGAAGTGCAGTGCATTGTGTACAGGAATGAGTGCTGCAGGGTGGACGCATGTTTTGTGGAAGGGGACAGCTCAGACGTTCGTGCTCACCACCTCCACTCCCAGCGGACTTCTCATGGCGCATGGACAGTACCTATTTGACTGCTAAAATACGTAAAGTAACATTTCCTTTACTTCAGTTTCAATGGTTTGTTTGCTTTTGATTGCATTTTGTCACTCAGTATAAAAGTTAATTGTCTCCCCCGTACATCAAAATTATGCTTCCATCGTCCATTAATCAGGGTTTAAAAAATATGGAAAAATTGTTTTCCTTATACTCGCTGAATCATTTGGGTATAATTAACTTGAAAATCTTAGATGAAGACTTCAATAAATAAATTCTTTGTCATTATTCATTCGGTTTGTTTGTGTTCACTTCTCTAGTCTAAATACTCTGATAAGTGCCCTGATTTGTTATGAAACATCACCAGTCTCTGTTGTTACAAGACCAGAAACGTTTTGGACTGCTTTGTAAGAAGAAAATATAACTTTCTATGACGAGAGTTACACTTGCATAATATAATATCAGGTGTTTATTTTATCGTGAGACCGGCCGGTCGCTGTGGACCGCATGAATCCATGCACTGTCGGAGAGCGGTTTCGTCCACTCTCCGACACTATTTTACTGCAAATGATAGTACCAGTTATGTAACTATAGAAGCGTATGATCTCCAAACATGACTAGAAACGTTTTGGTCTATAACTATAATGGTGGTTTTATCCCTTAAAATTTTAAATTCCCTATGGTACCTCTTAAAACAATGGCGTTGATGTTTATTACGCTTAGCATTCTTACAAATGCAATCAAAGCAATGTTAAGATTTTTTAGCATGTGTAAAAATTATTTTAATTTTTATACCTGTTATTTCGTATTCTTAAAAATAAAACTTGTTAGATTTTGAAATATAGATATTTTCTAAGCATCTAGAGGCAGATCTGAATATGATCCTGTGTCTGATAATACAGATAAATAAAATCAGATACCTTGGGGAGTTGCACGTTTGAAGACGTCCTTGTGTCGAAGACCAAGCATGTCTTCCTCTTCAGAGGCGCTAGCTGCCATCATCAGGACGCAAACCACAGGAACCTAAAATGGGATTAAAGTTTATCAGCGATCCAAATTAGTTCTTAAATGTGAACAGAACCTAATTAGATCAGTACGTAAGTCGCTTCTTAACCCTCTCTTGAAAATCAAAGAATAAGAAATTATGCCTACTTTGGAGCGTTGTTTCTTTAGCGTGCTTAGTGAAGTACGGTATAAAAATTATTTAGCGTTAAACGAGATGAGAGGACGGTGTATGGTAACGAAGGGAGGGAATGAGACAAGTTATATAGCGGCCTATTTCAAGATTTCTCCTTTAGCACGTGAATTATACATCCATTTTAACTAGTATTGAATTTTTTATCTGTCCCCTTTTAAATTCCTCAGTATTTATCTAATAAATCTCATATTTGTCCATCAAATTTTGTGTTTATCAGGTCCGTTCAGTTCCTAATTCACAACTTGTCTAAAAGCACTATATCAAAGTAGATTGAAATTAATGAAAAAATTCAAAATTAGAGCCATAACGTAACGCTTAGTTAAACACTGATATTAACCAACCAGCTGAGCTTGTAAACCAAGCAATACAGCTCTCCCTCACAACTTAGTAGTATATTAGCTAGTCAAGACATCTCTATCATTTCATGGAACTCATCTGTACCATTATGCCATTACAAAAGATGACTGCCTTCTGGGTTATGACGCCGTGTAACGTGGTAGAAGTTTACCAACGTTTCGGAGGTCCTTGCTGCCTCCATCATCAGGGCGATTTATACACTTTTACCAGATTACACGGCGCTGCAACCAAGAAGAGAACGAGCTTCCTTGTCAAAGCCGTGAGAACCTCAAATCCAAGTTATTCATATCGAGAATAATGTGTGGTGAAGACTAAAAATTATGAAGGTCACAATTTTCGATATGGCATTTATATTTATAATTAGTTCCAAACATATACATTTTATGGTCAATATTTTACTGTCCGATTAGTTGTGTCTTTTTTTACATTGTACACAAATATTTATTTGAATTCACGGTTTGATACACTCCAAGATATTTATCAGTTTATCAACTTAACAAACACTGAAGTTATATGTATTTCAGTACAACTACAAATACTAATATTATGGACTGTAAGTTTTCAGGAAATAACGTAGACATTTAAGACTCTGTAGCATATAAACCCTGTTATATATTTAATTCTGTGGTTAACTCAAGAATGATTAAGAATAAGCTAAGTAATATGTTTATACTGGGTGACTCTTAAATAAATCGAAGTATATCATGATCTAACCTCTCTTTGATCGAACGATTAAAGACCTTCATTGTATTAAATGTTAACTCGAGGACTAGCAAACTTATTGTTTCGGACAAGGTAAACTCACATTACACCGAACACAAATAACTTTTGAATTGGAAATAAGGTAATCGAAATTCCTGGAACTTACCAACTTTACAGAGATCATGGCTAGAATCAAAAGAGTCAGGCTAGTTGATGCAGAACAGACAGGGGTTCCTGATGGAAAATCTTCCTTCTTCCCGTGCCAGTTCTAAAATCAAACTGTGAATCGTACGTAAAATCCTTCGTTTTATATTCAAAAAATTTTAACCGCGTGATGGAGATAGTAAAATTTTTTTAGATCAGTAATAATTAACTATCCATTTTTAGATTCTTTATTGATTATTTTTCTCGTTCTCAGCTCCTCCCAAGATCCTTCACTAACAGAATTAACGTACAAATAACATGCTTCTACTAACCTACAAACATCTGTGTAAATGTACAATTTGTTACCATCTAATGATGTGACGTGTGTGTTAACCCCAAATTACGTTTGACATTGTCGTGTTTAACCTTAAAACTCTAACGTATCGCACCTTGAGGGAAGGGAAAACGTCATTCATTTCGTTTAGAAATAACATACATTTATTTCTGGAGAACATGATCAGTGATTCTGTATTTATGTATGCAGTCATATATTTCGTTTCACGATGCTTGTTAACGCATACACGGTATGATAGTACGTAGCAACCCATAGTTAACTTAAACTACAATTAACATCATTATCTTGTAAACCTCTGTCTCTCTTGCAACAGATCAACTGATGGAACTTGCCTCTGAAATAATATGACGGGGTACATCATTATGAACTTTTATATTTTAAATATTCTTACGAACCTTATATAATAATAACCTAAGTATCGATTCATAATACTGGTAACGTGTGTTTAAGTTATAGAGCGATCAATTTCAGTAATTAATTTGGTGAAAAATTGTGTAAATAATATATTTTTTTTAAATTCTGTATTATACATTATCTTAACACGATTCAAAATCGTTTTGTTAACAGCAAGGTTCTTAAAATAATTATTATATTTGTTTACCGTCAAATCACAATAAAATAGTAGTTTTTACAATTTTATAATTTTATCAACAATAATGTTATATTAATAATATCTAAACACAACTTCCAAAAAAATATACTGAGAAAGATGATAAAAAGTATAAAATTGTAAAAACTATAAATAATTGTAATTTGAGTTTAAAAGTTTATAATTTAAACCTGATGACGGTTTCATAAACCGAAACATGTTGTGAATGTTCCGATGTAAATCGAATGCTCGATATGGAACGTAAGATGATATTTTAATCGTTTTAATTATCTTATCTTACTATTTTATTGTGATTTGACGGTAAACAAATATAATAATTATTTTAATTAATATCACAATATGACGCAACTATACTATCTCACCAAGGTTCTTGTCAGCCATCTAGACCTTATCCTGAGACAGTTGAATTCAGTCTGAATATTTTGATTCTATTTGTGTAAGATCAATTTTAATATTATAATTAAATCTACACTTAGGCCTACCAAGTAATATTTGCCATTTACATTTTACAACTAACATTTTTAAACGTGATACCATAAACGTAGTCCATGGCACAGGCTTGTTTATTAGTGGTTAATAATACAATCAGATAGTCAATAAATGTCCCTTCTTCAATCGATCTCCAAAGGAAGAGAAGATCTGGGAAAATGATCAATGTTTTCAAGGTTTTGTTACGAAATTTGAAGGGAAATTATTTTAAGATATGATAATCACTTAGTAATTTGGAGGTTGATATTTAAACAGATCTAGGAAATAAGGTGTATACTTTAATAAACTGGGTTTGGCTCCTGAGGACAGATTAATAAGCCTTCGTGTTTTACAGAAGGTGTAAATTTATTGATGAACTGATAATTATTACTTTTACAAGTTTGACACTTTTTTACGGAGCTCGTTAAATATCTGGTAGACAAATTTAGTAAGTTAATAAGTGAAAAAAAAGTGTTTTGATTAATACCAACTTGGTGGGGGCGGCCACTGTCGTCCACGAACTCACAGATCAGCCAAATGAAGAGTCAGAATTGAGGTCCCTAACTTAGGACAGAAGCTACAGAAGGAATTTGTTTGTTTAACTCCCATAAATAATCCTTAATCGATTCTAAAGTTATTTTACTGACGATAGTAGAGTGATTTTTGTTTCTTATTTCTTTAGATGCTAATTTTGTCAGCCACAGTGATTTATACTTTAACTTAACAACATAAATATATTTATCTGATAAAATCTATTAAACCTCGACCCGACACAGTAATACTTCTAGATGTCTTCCGCCAGACACGTCATGTCTCTATCAACTCATCACCGACTAATATTGAACATCAGATGAACCACGCCATATAAAAAACAATACCTTCGTTCTAATATATAAGAGTAATCTCATAAGAACATTTCAATAAACTGCATAACATTGTAAATGATTGTAATTCGAGTTTTAAATTTACCAATCTAATTTATACCTGAGGACGGTTAAATATAACCGAAACATGTCGTAAGAGACGTTCCAATTTGTAAATCGATCATTCGATGCGGAACGTGAAATTATATTTTAAATATTTTATTATCTTATTAAAATTGTGATTTGACGGAAAATATTAAAATAAATACTAATAAAAGGACTATATGTTTTACGTACATAGGAACGTTTGTGTGTTAGATTATGCTAAATAATATATTAAAGGAAAAGTAATTTTAAAATCTCTGTTGTTCAGAAAATCAACAAAATATCTACTTCAGGCATGTATTATGTATTGTATCGTCTCATTTATTTTGACAGAATAATATTCTTTTACAAATTATTTTCGTCAATAAAAAATTATTTTTCTTTAGGAATGAGTAATTAAAAAAGTTAACACCTGGACTGAGAATTGTTCCACAGATGAAATGGATACGCGAGAATGTTACACAGTTATTTTAAAGAACATCTCTGGTCATCTGGACCTTTCAAGAAACCATAAAGAACAAAATATTGAGGTCAGTTTCACATATTGATTATATTGTGCATGGAAAAATCCGGGTACATTTTTGGCCATAATCTAAAACTGTAATTTACGTTAATTTCATTATATATAAGATGGAAGTTAGACATTTATGGAATCTATTATTCTATACAATCGAACTTAACCAGTGCAATTTCAATTTGTGTTGAACAGTGTACGATTATCACAAGGATCTGCACTTTATTGAAAATGCCCAAGGCACTTAAAAACAGGCTTAAGCTACTAATTTATTAGGGCGGAATCGGACACGACTTCTCAAAATTTTTGCTTACATTATCTTACAAAAGAATGTCTGTGGTAATAAATTGCGTCACTAAAGATCATGCCAATTTGCTAGGAAATATGATCTTTGAACTTTTAAAAGATCAGTCACGCTTAGAAGATAAAATTAAGATCTGAACGCAAATGAAGGTGATCTGTCTTGTTCTTCCTTTCATGTCAGTTACATCACAATACAAACGGCGTAAGAATTTTAATTCATGTAAATATAAGAGGAATTAAAATTTTCTAATTTGTAATGGAGCTAAAATAGAGAGGTTCAGTTAAATATAAATATAATAAAATCAACGTAAAATAGGAACATTTTTGTAAGCTTTATGAGAGTCATGTAAATAATAGCAAGGTTAGTAATGCTACTTAAGGGACCAGTTTAAGTGAGCCTATTTCAGTAACTTCTTAAAGTTCAAAACAATTCGATGAAACTGGTTTTTACGTAAGTAACTGAAGTGCATTCACTATATATCAACATAGCTACTGATCCACATACATTTAATGACGAAAATATTTTCATAATTAACATATTGAAGCTTGTCTTAACTAATATTAAATATTTAGACCGTACCTGAAAGAGAACACAACTCATAACTATTACAACGACCACTCAGCTGATGTTTACGGAAATATTTCGTGTTTTATAAAAAGCTTATCAGATATTTCGTATTAATTTGAAATAAATAAAGATACGCATATATAACTCAGTTACACGTAATCTGTGTGTAAAAATGTTTACAAATAGTGTAAAGTATTCTAGACTACTAAATTATTATTACGTGAATGAATACATTATTATATGGTAATAAGAGAACTGCCTTTATTAAAATACGTCATTTTTGTTATTTTGAACATGTCACTCTTATGCGATGCTGCACAACGTAGTTTGTTAGATATTAGCCGACGTTTCAGAGAGGTTTACTTCCTCAATCGCTGTCCAGTCAATTATCACCCCGAGGATGGAGGCAGTAAGCTCCTCTGCGTCACCAGTAAACATGTACAAACATGGTCGTCGTAGATCCCCTTGGTGTCTTGTTTAAGATATTTAGTAACGAAGGAAAAACACAGAAAAAATTTCGTTTATTTCAATTTGCTACACTGCGAAATACCAACTTTGCGGAAGAAGGGACTTCTGAGGTGGGTTTGACAGCCTGATGAAGTTGGCTCAATGGCTGATTTACAGGGTCAAATCAAGAACTATACTTGTGAAATTATGGGTTCCGTGAGATCTCGGATAACACTGGAACAAAATATATATTTATTTTCACAGTCTATACACAAACGTTGTAATTAAATGATGTTGTTAAAATTATATAATATTAAAACATTATGTAGTATAAAATATTATATTTTGGCGCTTTTTTACGACATGTTTCGATGGATAAGACCTCATCTTCAGGTTTATATCAATTTTATAATATTTTAAAATTATTAGATATTTTTATGTAATGTATTATATTGATCTCTGGTTTGTTTGTAGATTTTCCATTTTCATGATGAGTTGTGCGGAATGACTTACGTCAGATCAATATAATACATTGCATAAAAATATCTAATAATTTTAAAATATTATAAAATTGATATAAACCTGAAGATGAGATCTTATCCATCGAAACATGACGTAAAAAAACGCGAAAATATAATATTTTATACTACATAATGTTTTAATATTATATAATTTTAACAACATCATTTTAATTACAACGTTTGTGTATAGACTGTGGAAATAAATATATATTTAATCAACACAAACATGACGCATTTAAGCTACAAACTGAAACAAAAATTATCAAAAGTAATTTTTTGGTACACTATTGGTGTCTTCGTATTCGTTACACATACTTTAAGTTACTGTGTTTATATGTGCGTATGTATGTAGGATACTTGTGACACAGTAATCTTTTTAACTGGGAAATATGGTGTAATATTTGACTTAAGTATTGATTTCTTTAATAATATATAGACGAGCTTCAGATTCAAAGGAGTCAATGTGGATGAATATTTATTCGATACGTCTGTCGTGTTAAAAAGGTTAAAATGTTCTTATTTCAGACTTTCAAACTGATATTTTTAAATCATTTCCCACGTCTACGAAGATCCGAGCTCCGAGTACGTACAATTGCGGTCAGCAAACTTCTTCCGCGGCGTCAGAGACGTCAGTTGCACAACGCTACCGCTCGTAGCGCTGGTTACCGGTCCCTTACAACTATTTTTAATGCTACACAACAGATGGCGCAAAATTAACGAAGTAAGATTTCGTTCTATTTACATTGGCATTGAATGTATTTGTTAGATGTGGCGACTGAAATCTTATTCCCTCGGGAGCTGAATGATGAGTTTAGTTTTGAAGATGTTACTGTAATTTTTAGGAAAATGGAAAGAAAAAAATTACATAGCTCTGAGCTTTATAAATTATTTTCTTAATCACGTATTACAAACCCATTATAGCTTGGCTAAATAATTTTTCAAAAATTAATTCCAAAATATAAGACTTAACTGTTATAAAGATGAAGTGATTAAGGCTATTTAGGGAAATAATGCTTGTTTACAGTGAGAATCATACGAAATCACGTAAATAAAATTCAGATTGTTAAGGCAGGCGAGTAGCGTAATTATCTAAAGGCTTTAATAAAAAAATTGATTGAATGATGGAAGACACATGTAGCACGAATATGAAAAATCAGAAAAAAATTGGTTCGAGAAAATCTTGAGGGAAGAACCTACTTGGTACACGTAAATGTATATGAGTTAGCTGTTATTCATCTTTTTTATTCTTATAAAGGTTTTATATATTAAGCCCTCTTGCCCGTTATAATAACCTTATAAAATTAAGAATCTTTTAGACATTGAATTGAGTTCTCTTACATTAAGAAGTCCGAAGACTGACGCCGGAGACAAGACAGAATAAAACACTGAAAATAAATGTTTTGTTTAGAACACTCATTGTAGAATGAGCGAGTCTTGTAACAAAGACGTTCGAAAACAATCAGCGACGAAATAAGTTTTTGGTCCGTCTAATCACAATTCAAATTTAAAATTTACAGTTAAGATAATTAAAATATCATTTGATGTTCCTCATCGATGAGGAACATCAAATGATATTTTAATTATCTTAATTGTAAATATTGAATTTTAAATTTGAATTGTGATTAGACGGACCAAAAACCGAATAATTAATTAATATATGGTTTCACAATATGACGCAACTATATTATCTTATGAAATAAGTTGACTTGATGAGGGACACATTCTCTCAATAAAATATTCTTAATTGAGAAAAATGTATAAACAAGACGAACGTGGATACGATAGCTAATTGTCGCTTTTCGATTCGCTACTGTCTCCAGCCTCCTCTCAAGCAATGTACTTTTTAAATGCAAAGTGATCGAGAACAGAAATAAAATATTTTCCTTGTTAACAAACCAAAACTGCCTCATACTTGTGTAACGTGATAATCTAAATGCTAGCTAAGACGTGTACATATTTGCGCAAATGTTATTAACAATTTCCAACATTACATTTACCAACTCACAAATACATTCTAAATAGGAATATGAGAAAAACGTTGGGTTATGAATTATAAACAAAAAAAAGAAAAGAAAATTGTTAAGTCAACAGAAGCTGATAGTCACTGAATCAAAAATAACCTGTCTTTTATATAACAAGTTTCAATGCTGCGTTTACAGAATCCATCGACCAGAACTTTTCCAGAGCCACATGAATCCAATTAAAAATGCTGTCTGCGTGAGTTATCTGAATTGAGAAATTGGCACAGATTCTATTGAAGACAGGATAATGAAGACTAATATATGGTTCTGGAATCGGAGGTTAAGATGTAATATCGTTTTGTTGAGGACTGTACTTCTCATGCCGAAGACTAGGTTTAGATTTCTGGCAACGCCTGTAAATTACTTTGCTTTACACAACCAGAAGGTGGGAGGTCCTTTATGTTTATTATGGAATTAATTAACTTGTCTCACTAACAACTTTATAGTATGGTATAACATGGCTCATTTTCCTGTTATCCGCCTCTGAAAAAAAGTTAATTTCCTTCATGTTTCCATAAAACAATCAAAATTATTGTCTTCGTGGTTCATACTCACCGTACAACACACAATTTTCTGTCTCATACTAACCGGCTGGTTAAGAAATTTCCCGTCCTTTATGCGAACTCGGGGGTTCTTTAAAGTGTTCTCAAGTTCCCGCCTTTGTATCGCATTCCAAATCAGTCTTATCCAGTTTCCCCTCGGTTTTACTACTTATTTCTAAGTGTCAGATTTGTAAAGTGAAACTGCTTATTAATTTGTTATTTCTGCTGCGTGTTATATGACCAACCCATCTCATTCTCCTTGATTTTATCCACGTTTCGGGCTTCTGATAGACCCGGCCGTAGGGTCCTGGTTCAATTAGTGACAATGAAAAGTAATATGGAACATTTTTTTAAATTATTTCCCAGGTAATTCTTTTTCGTAAAGAAAACTGCATAGCCACGGTGTCTAGCGGTTAGAACACTGGCCTTGTAATCCTGGGGTCTCGGGTTCGATTCCCGGCTGTGCCCAAATTTATAACTTGTGTTGGGCAAGGCCGTGGTCTAGGCAACACGGAGTTTTCCTCCGTGGCATCCCAACAATTACTCCATTCACACACAGAAGAAGGCAATGGCAAACCACTTCTGGATCATCTGCCAAGAACGTATATGAACAGGTCCCAGTCCCAGAAAAGGATGGAAGGATCCTGTTCATATGGACCTGTCGTCAGACAGAACACTAAATAAATAAATAAGTATAAATAATGAAACTGCTATTCGTAATTGGTCTCATCATAAGTTCGTAACACAGTCAGACTTTGCAAATATATCCAGCTGACTTGATTTTCTCAGGGATTTTCCTAGTTGCTCCTTCCATTAAAAGTTCTGGATAATAAATTACAAATCTGGCATCCGATATATTTTTATTGTTTTTCAAACACCAATATAACCTCAGTTAATATTACAGCGTCGTTAAATAATTTATTAAAGGATTTCTGACATTTACGCATTGAAAGAAACGCGTGCTTAATAAGGCATAATTAATAATCTCATTTGAAATAAGAGGATTTAATAGTTTAATTTTTATTTCTCAGAAATTAAAATAGAGCCTTAGGAAATATTATTCCTGTGCAGACCCCTGCAATGCGGGGCATGTCTCTTTCTTGGAAAACAGTAAGGATTTGCTGTAATTAAAATCGCCTGCGAAGATAACAGTGCATACTCTTAAAATCCCATTCGTCTAAGTCGTGCGCCTGTCGTGTAATCTTGCTTTAAAAGAACTCAGTTAAAATTAAATTAACAAGAATTGTAACTAATTCACTCTCCTTGTACGCAAGGGAACGAGTACCGAAAAGATGTCTGGGTGTTAGGCAAATCAGTGGTTCAAAGGTTGTAAGTACATTGCGACATTAATCGTGATGAAACACCAACCGGCTTCTATGATGCTTGATTTATTGACGAAGATGCTGATGTTACTTAAGAGTATTAAAAATCTCACACTGTCATTGCACAAATAAGTAAAATGACTCTCGGGACTTTTGACTTTATAAAGTAGTTCTGATCATTTATAATACAAAAGTTCATAAGATAGTGTAATTACGTCATATTGTGAATATTATAACAATTATTTATTTTAATCCGTCTTATCACAATATTTAAAATTTCTTATAATTAAGATAATAAAATATCATTCATGTTCCATATCGATTGATCGATTTACATTTCGGAACATTTACACAACATGTTTCGGTTTTTATAAAACCATCATCAGGTGTGACCCACACCTATTCGAAGACACTAGTACCTCTGGACATCTCGGGACAATCACTCCTACATCTTTGGCCGATATGTACATCTAATAACATTTAAGAAAAAACAACACCTTCGCCCAAAAATGGAAAAACAAACGTAATAAAACATCACCAAAATACTACAGAAATTATAATTGAGTTTAAGTTGTTAGATATATTTTACACCTGATGATGGTTTTATAAAAACCGAAACATGTTGTGTAAATGTTCCGAAATGTAAATCGATCAATCGATATGGAACATCAATGATATTTTATTATCTTAATTATAAGAAATTTTAAATATTGTGATCAGACGGATTAAAATAAATAATTGTAATACAAAAGTTGTTAATCGTTTGTAAACTCATGCTACTGGAACGTAGTTTCGGCAAGCCACAGATGTTACACTGCGACAGTCATATTAATTTTGGTCAGTCTGTTACGTCGAATTACCGTACAACATGAAATTATTAATTCTCTTGAAAATTTATTCAGAGTTTGGATAAAATTGACTTGACGTTTCGATGACGAAACTTCATTGAAATTTCCAGCGAAAACAAATTAAATATGGTTTTGTGCGTACACTGATAAAGTTGTACGCAATCACATCCTGTCTGAGGACACTAACTGTTTTAATGCAAGTTAGTTCAGGTATCGCGTTGTAGTCAGGAAGAGAATAAGACGTGGCTATTAAAACAGCTTTGAACAGCGTAACTTACGACAGGGAACAGATTCCTAAATGAGAACTGAGAATAATATAACTGGATAAGAACTCCCCCTATTTCTTTTACGAAATCCGAATGATTATTTTATCTAAAATTTTTCTCCATTGGACATTGTCTTGGACCAAATATCTGTCAAATTCAGAAGTATTATGTAACAATTTTTGGAAGCTGAATTTTACAGGGTGAAGTTCCGTTTTCCACAATGACCAAGCCCCAATTTAGAGAACGATGAAAAACTCACGTTCGAAGCTGCTTATTAACTAGGTTCTAATTGAAAATAATCATAATTTTTGCAGAGTTTTTGGTCTGTCTATATTAACGTAAATTTGTGCTCTAGATTACAAGGCCAGCGTTCTGACCGCTAGACCACCGTGGCGGAGGTCTCTAGTGCGCACCCCGACAAATGCAGTCGGCCGAGTGACTGGTTGTTCTCTGTACTGTAGAGTCTGTGTGAAGGAAATTTTGATTTCCTTAAAGTTTTCTTACGAAACGTCGGATTTCTAAAATCAGCCTTGGCCAAAAGGTAAAACTGCAGAGAATATGTTGCATGTCCCACTCAATGGGTTCTGATCCCCGCGTTATTAATTGCAAAAACACATGTAATTGGTTTCCCCTCAATCCAGTCGTGTTAATGGAACGCCATTCGTAGGTAATTTAAGTGTGAATTCTATGAGGTAACAGCCCAGTTATTACGGAATTCTTAAATAACAGCAACCCACCTCCACATTCCTCGTTAATTCTCTTGCTTTTAAGTAATATTTTTCTCATTCGGTTTACTGTATTTTTTTTTACTGATTACATCCGGAAGCAGTCCGATTAAATATTTCAGTGTTCAGTAACGTCACGAACTCGTTTGGCAAGTGGAATCACTGCATTACCGGCATAGGCGTATCTCGCACCTTAATAACCTGTACTTTGGCGGCTTAAACAAGGTGAATAGCCAAGCTTCGTTGTGTATCTGTGACATATTCCATCCTGTATCATTTACATTCTGTGCTGAGTAATTCTTGTCCTTTATAATTACAGGATAAATTCAATAATTTCGAAAAATGTTTGTACGAAATTACTTATAATTCAAGGCTCTAATTGTATGATTTGAGGTTTTCATGTCAGTGAGTCTTTTGGGTTGTTGCGCCATGTAATGTGGTAGAAGCTTACCGACGTTTCGGAGGTCCTCGCTGCCTTCATCACTCATCGCCCTGATGATAGGCTACACGGCGCAACAACTCAGAAAACAGCCATCTTCAGGGCTCTAATTCTTGTCTTGTTGAAGTATATACAATCTCAGTGATGTATAGATTGTGTAATAATATCGATTGAAATTTTATATATTTAGGTATGAACTTGGCAAAATGAGTGTAGTATAGTTTGGTAGAACCAACAGAAGACGTGAAGATTAGTTGGTACCTGTTAATGAAAAATAAATTTTGGGTACATACACTCATTAATTAACCCAGAACTTTCTCCAAATTACGATAAAATTATTATTTTCGTACGTTATTAATTAAAATCTCAGTAGCAGTGGCTTGGAGTAATCATTTCTCATCCCAGTCAACATTACGGAACTAAGACGTCAATTTCAACTGACGCGAAAGCTCGCCTTTCTACAAAAGCCGGATAATCTTCCCTGCTTCGTATTAGGTAGGTCCCATGTTTAGATCTCAGATTTCTTCGTTGTTTAACTCAGTCCCTTCCAAGTAAATGCCGGGATGTTACCTTAAATCAGATCAAGACCGATTCCAGCCACATCCTCTCACCCGACACCATATAAAATCAGAGCTACTGAAATCGTCGTTTAATAAATTATGAATTGATTTAAATAAATCTTCCGCCAGTCTTCAATCCTTAAATATTGTCTCCCCAAGTCACTTCTTAATATTGAACTTCTAAGAGGTTTCAAATGGAAATTCTATCAGCATTTCTCGCTCACCGTACTCTATTTATATGTGCAATGCAATTTAAAGTATGAAAATATTGTAACCTGCTTAGCAAAACCTCTTCTAACTTCATGGGGGCAGATTTCATAATGAGAAGCTGATAGTCGTTCCTTGTATTTTATGGAATTAAAGGATTAATTAGAAACGAAGTTGGCTTGTCACATTCCTGGACTCTACCGTGAGACTGATCTGTTGCCTGATTTTATTTATTTATTTAGTGTTCTGTCTGACGGCAGGTCCATATGAACAGGATCCTTCCATCCTTTTCTCGGACTGGGACCTGTTAATATACGTTCTTGGCAGATGATCCAGAAGTGGTTTGCCATTGCCTTCTTCTGTGTGTGAATGGAGTAATTGTTGGGATGCCACGGAGGAAAACTCCGTGTTGCCTGGACCACGGCCTTGCCCAACACAAGTTATAAATTCGGGCACCGCCGGGAATCGAACCTGATAATGAAAGTGAATTAAAATGTGTATATAAACACGATACTAGACCAGAATAAAGTAGTTCTTTGTGTTGGACTAGTTCATGCGGAGGGATACAGTATATAGCATGACATTACCACACGTGATGAATCCATCCGAACTCAGAGGGTGTGTCACGTACAACTATCCATCTTAACATTATTACATAATCTTTTGGCAAAGCGTGGCGTGGGTTACGGGTCACTACTGATTGACCCTCTCGTAACACCTGAACTTTTACGTGCAGCCTTCGACATTTCACAAGTACGACCGCGGAGAAGTTGGCGGTGGTCATACTGTGACGAGTGACGACGGGTGGGGAATCAGAGACCCAAAAAACCCTAATGTCATTTTCCCCTTCCTCGCCAAGGAACCGAAGGATTTAAGTACCTCGTTCACACATTCCAAGACTAAAGTCTGAAGCCGAAATCAGGGTCACAGTTTCAAAGTAATGATCTCTCGAAAATCCACGATTAGCGTCAATGGATTTGTATGAAACTCGCATTTCTGGATAAAATTTTATAACACGCCATCAGGGTTATGAATGGAGACAGATGAAATTATAAGAAGAACTAACCAACATTATGTAGCTGAGACCTTCAGAAGCTGGTAGTATCTTAGCTGATCAAAAAATCAACCCCCCCCCCCCATGGAACCCGAATTTTTATAACCGTATTCACTAGACCCCGCCACCAGACTCTATTCTTGGACGTAATGGGATGAATTAATAGGACATTAGAGAACACACACGATACGAGGTGCGATCGGAAAGTTTCAAGACTGCGCGTATAAAAACCCGTACACTTATCTCAGGTATTAAATTCATCCATCACCCTCGAAGTAGTTCCCCTGGGAGTGAACACAACGATCCCAGCGCCGCTGCCAAGCCTGGAAGCATCCCTGGAAATCTTTCTTTGTCAGCCTGTCAAGCACCATCTGCGATTCTGCCTGAATCTCTTCTATCGTCTCAAATCTCCTTCCCTTTAGCTGAATTTTCATCTTTGGGAAGAGGAAGAAGTCACACGGAGCTTAGAAAGGAAGTTGGGGTCGGTTCTTGCAAGATCTTTGAGCTCCTGACAAACGAGAAGTCAAGTCGATTCTGCTTCTGGTCCTCAGACAGGAGCCTTGGCGTCGCATGTGGAGTTCTTCCTTTAGAATCAGCTGACAGGTCCCATAGCCTATCCCAACAATGTCGCACAAGTCGTTGATGGTACGACGTCGATCTTCGTAACATTTTCGGGCGTTGTGCTCGAAGATGGTCGTCCAGAACGCTCGTCATCATCGACACAGTCTGGAAACTTTCTGATCGCACCTCGTAAGTAGGTTAGCTGATAAACTGCAGTGTTCACCAAATATTAGGGTGATTAGAACAATGATGATGAGATGGACAAACCTTATAGAATGCATGCGATATGGGATATAAATGCAAAGTTTAAGACGAAAGAAATGAATCTGTGAATTACAAAGAGGCGCCTCATGGTAAGTTATGTCGTGAACACTTTAATGAATAACTTGATTCCGTAAAAGATGAGAAATTCTTGCACCAACTGATCGACTATATAATTTGAGTCCTCCAATGAACAAAGTTAAATCTTAATGGATTCGAACGACTCCCAGCTTGTCAAAAGGATTCTGTTCCAAGTAATTAATGAACAAAGGATACAAATAATCAGTTCGTTTGTTTTATTTTGTGATTATGTAATGTATGTAAATCAGTAATACGACAAGGGAATGCAAGTGGAAAGTACGCGCTGTCTTCTGTGCTGACAGTTGCTAACTACGTCTCTTCTAACTGCGTCACTGGCTGTAAAATGGACACAAATATCGTGGAATTTCGGTCGAATTTAATTTTTTCTAATCAAAACCAGAATTTCCATATAACCATCACCATTGCCTGTCGTAATTTAAATTTAATTTCATAAAAGCATTTCAATTAATTTTCAGTTTAATGACTGAGACATTAGCCTTTTGTGGTAAATGATATTTTAAATACTTTCGTTTATGCATTGATATTATAATAAATCTAACGTTCAGATGATTGGTATGTTTATGTTTGTCCAAAGCTATGTAACTTTGCGTGCATACAGTACATTTATAGAACTAATTGCATTAAATTTTCAATACAGTGATATGTGGTTCTTATTTAAAGTGACAAAGAATTCCAATTTCCCCTGTGCCAATGAACGCAGGCTAAAATATTTGGAGGCGAGTTGTAAAAGGCAAACGTTCACCTAAGAATTGTAAAACTGACTGTCAACATTATGGAACACAGCAATGAACTGAACGCGATTCTTTTGTGGAAATGAGAGGATAAAAATGTGAGTTATTTACAGCGGAACATCTGAACAAGTGCGTCGTTGATGTCAAGGAAATGTACGTCATTTATATATAATATATTTGGTTTAGACTATATACAGAGATCTGTGGCCGCCTAACACCAGGTTTTCACGGCCACAGTCCTTACATACGTAGCACTATTAGCACTACTGCTTACTACAACTATTCACTAATGCTACTCTACGTGACTATTCCTTAATCCCTAATACTATTTACATAACTCTTTCTTATTGTTCTCGTGCCTTCTACCCCAGTGGCAGTTCTAAATTCCTAATTTTGACCTGTCTTTTACATCTTACTTTGTACAGAAATTTCCCTACATCCCTGACCTCCGTGTCATTCGTAGTGCTTAAAATTTTCTTGAAGGCCAACTCTTCGCCAACGGTGAACCACTTGTTCCTCAGGAGCTGTTCCCTCCACCTCCCGGTTTCCGTACACTTTAATAGTATGTGAATCTCGCTTTCTGTCGCCCCACATAAAGGACATATTTTCCCATCCATGCCCCCCCTCATCCCTCTCAGCTTCCAAATACCCGCTCTGAACCATGCCCATCCCTCCCTCTCCGCCCTCGTACAGCAACCAATGTAGCCCTGTCTACCCCACCCTGATTTCATCTCCCCGTACAACGCCAGAGATCTCTTTTCTCTAATTTTAGCAAAAACGTTCTGTCGTTCTATGGCGTTGCACCTTTCCTTTAAAATTTCCCACGTCCTGCCCACACTTCTTCCTTGCGGATCCTGCCAAATATACCCCAACCCTAATTTATCTAATTCCTCTTTTACCCCCTTAGCCCATTGTACGTCATTTGTTAACTTACAGGCGAATGAAAGGGGAGATAAACTCGAAACCTGCCAAAGTTCTGGTCAGTAAATTACTCAAAACATGAATTCCAATGAATTTGAAAATAAAATTTTATCAAAACTTTCGTCCAGGTAAAAATGCAAACGACGTATTCCTTAACAAATCGCAGCAAACCACGATTAAGCGTACAGACAGATGATATACTTAAATTTTGATGCAGATTTGCGCATTCTGAAGACATTAAAATCGAGCAATTGGAACACTTGAAATAAACTTTATCGTCTCATTTACTGAATTTCCTCTTTTGAGACACGGCCTTCGGTCCAATTGTGTGACCTGCTGTTGTTTCAGACATTTGGGGTAGAATTACAATTACAGACTTTGAGGATTGTCAGCTAGCGACGTATTTATTCCAGCACTGTGCATGGTTTAGATTTGTGGTCGGACTGCCATCGTTGTACCTCGAAGCTTTCAGGGTTCAGTACCGCCCACTGGTCGTGTCGCATTTACCACGACTAAATCATCTCCACCTGTCTGCAGACAGACGTGCACAGACGAGATGCTGAAACCTCAGATTATATCGAAAGGTGAAGATATAAACAGATAAAACCAAAATTAAGGCTTTCACACACAGAAAAAATTTGTGTATGGTATAATATTAGTCTAATATAAATTATAAATCAATTGAACATATAAGTTTCTTTGATTGTATAAGATATATTATTTCTATATTTCGAGATGAAATTAAACAAAATAATTGTTATATTAATATCAGTTTAATTTTTAGCATACTTAAGCAGTATCATTTTTAATGTTCTGGTATAATTTATGAGCATTTTATTATTAATTAAGGGACTATCTGAAAGGTGGCTGTAATTGATTACACTGAAAAACTAGCAAACTTTTGTGCACACAACACTGATATAAGTTGTTAACAGTTTTGTCAAGATTGATTTACCTCTAAACACCGCTTAAATTAAGACGGAGGGGAATATTTACTAGTTGATTTTTTAGTCGTGGTCTAGCGGTTAGAACGCTGGCCTTGTAATCCTGGGGGTCTCGGGTTCGATTCCCGGCGGTGCCCGAATTTATAACTTGTGTTGGGCAAGGCCGTGGTCTAGGCAACACGGAGTTTTCCTCCGTGGCACCCCAACAATTACTCCATTCACACACAGAAGAAGGCAATGGCAAACCACTTCTGGATCATCTGCCAAGAACGCATATGAACAGGTCCCAGTCCGAGAAAAGGATGGAAGGATCCTGTTCATATGGACCTGTCGTCAGACAGAACACTAAATAATAATAAGATGAGGTGGTCTAGCGGTTACAACGCTGGCCTTGTAATCCTGGGGTCTCGGGTTCGATTCCCGGCGGTGCCCGAATTTATAACTTGTGTTGGGCAAGGCCGTGGTCTAGGCAACACGGAGTTTTCCTCCGTGGCATCCCAACAATTACTCCATTCACACACAGAAGAAGGCAATGGCAAACCACTTCTGGATCATCTGCCAAGAACGTATATTAACAGGTCCCAGTCCGAGAAGAGAAAAGGATGGAAGGATCCTGTTCATATGGACCTGTCGTCAGACAGAACACTAAATAAATAAATAAATCACGTATTCCGGCTTACTTATTTACGATACTACACTTGAGGAGCTCAGTTATTACAGTGCTTAGTTCCTCACTCCATTACAGACGGACGGGGTTCGATCTCCGACAGGGGTAGAGGCATAACTTATGTCCTCCGCGTCTAGACCGGCTCTGGGGCCACCCACAGTCTTCTATCCAGTGAGTATCGGGGATCCATAACCTAGGGTAAAGAGCGGCCGGGTAGTGAAACTAACCACTCACCCCATCTACTACTACTACTAAGGTTAAGAACAAATAGAAGCCATGGGACTCTCCCCCCAAGCGCCCCGTTGGCGTGCAGTAGAACAGCTTTACTTTTTAATATAATATATGATGTACAGTACGTCACAGTCGTAATGCACATATCACGATATTCATGTATGTTTGAATTTAAGACCTCGTAATATATCTAAATAGCATTTCCATGGTAACGGCAAATTGCAAGGTTTGAAGTAGATATTTGATCAATAAACAGTTCAGGTAGCGATACCAAGTGGCTCGCTTACACAAAGACAGGGGAACGTTGTTAATTAACTGGTGATCCACACGACCCGAGGTACATGCTCAAAATTTGATTAGCGTTATACATTTTACAACTAGGAAAAAAGATTTAGCTGTATTCTGCCACATTGAGATGACTGTCTCCTGTGTTGAAACGGTGTATAATATGCTAGAAGTCATCTCTCTGACGATGGAAGCAGCAGGTACCTCTAAAATGCTGGAGAACGTCTACCAGAAGACAGCCATATTCATACTGACAGCAGTGAGAACCTCAAATCCCACACTCCATCTCTTTTTAATGGCGTGACAAAACAAAAGATGAAAAAGAAATTTTTCAACTCTGTTTCTCGAAGTCACATTACGAACACCTGACGATTTAAAGACGGGTGTATGCCACAAACTAATTCACATGTCTCGGTCCACGAATTTAAACTGCGTATGCTATAAAGACTTCTCGTGTAATAAAACTAATCTCTGTTGATGGAGGCAGGGACAGTCTCTGAAACGTGGAGCTAATTTCATACCCACATCACCGTTCGCCTCAGGAGACTTCATTGTCTTCAGTCGCCGTGGAAACTTAGCATCAGATTTAACATAAAGTACTGATAAAAATGTTTAGAAGTGCTATTAAAAATTACATCAGTAGAGAATTATTTTACTGTGGCAATCTTTGTAAAACACACTGTCGTTTTCTACTGGTTCGTGAATCAACAGGTTCAAAGCTGTGTTTTGAGTACTGGAAGGTGTGAACAGACTTACAAGCACACATAACTTTATTACGTTACTATTCAAGAAAAACATTTATTTCCTGAGATTCAACTTGGAAATGGACTTTAATTGTAATGAATATTATTCTCTATGTGTCAAGCTAAGCTTAGTGTCCAGCATTTGTAGTGAACCACATCACAGAAGCTCTAATCTTTCCCCCAGTTACTTTTTAAACCTGTGACATTTGCTTACGTTCGCATGTTTACGACTGATAAACATAAGAACATATTTGAACATGGCTGTCTTGAGCGGCCTGCACTCTGATAAAAGATTACTGACGTTTCAGTGGTGCTTGCTACCTCCATAATAAGATTCCTCTCTCCTTCCTACGCCCTGACGTTCTCTACGGACTACCTAGTCTCCTGTTCCGATGATTTAACTCCATAATCGGCTTGAACACAAGGTAAATTTTTGTACTATTAATTATTAATTTTACCCAGGAATTTCTAATGCAGTGGAACAATTCGTACCTACCAGTGTCTGATCACACTGTCTCGGGAGATGAGTGACGGAAAACAGATTTTGTCTTCGGTACGTGATCCTTTCAGACGCTTAGCGACATCAGGAAGTTCATTTTCAGATAATTTAATTTGCATTTCGCCACACTCCATGCAAATCACGTGCTTCATTCACGAATACACGCGAACCAGCCGTTCCACACTTGTTTTACATGCATGTGGCCACGAAGCCAGTTTGTCGTATTGCATATTGCAGCCTGACAGCGAACAGTACGAGGTGCGATCGGAAAGTTTCTAGACTGCGCCTATAAAAACCCGTACACTTATCTCAGGTATTAAATTCATCCATCACCCTCGAAGTAGTTCCCCTGGGAGTGAACACAACGATCCCACCGCCGCTGCCAAGCCTGGAAGCATCCCTGAAAATCTTTCTTTGTCAGCCTGTCAAGCACCATCTGCGATTCTGCCTGAATCTCTTCTATCGTCTCAAATCTCCTTCCCTTTAGCTGAATTTTCATCTTTGGGAAGAGGAAGAAGTCACACGGAGCTTAGAAAGGAAGTTGGGGTCGGTTCTTGCAAGATCTTTGAGCTCCTGACAAACGAGAAGTCAAGTCGATTCTGCTTCTGGTCCTCAGACAGGATGCGTCGCATGTGGAGTTCTTCCTTTAGAATCAGCTGACAGGTCCCATAGCCTATCCCAACAATGTCGCACAAGTCGTTGATGGTACGACGTCGATCTTCGTAACATTTTCGGGCGTTGTGCTCGAAGATGGTCGTCCAGAACGCTCGTCATCATCGACAGAGGTTCGGCCATTTTTAAAACGTGAATGCCACACAAAAGTTTGTGCACGACCCATTGCGGACTCCCCAAATGCTTGCTTTAGCATTTCATAGGTTTCCGTAGCCGTTTTGGCGAGTCTTTGGCAAAATTTGATGCACACGCCATTCCGAAATCGCAGGAGGGTCGGTGTAATGCACTACCAAAACGCCCGTAACTAAGAAACAAATGCTAATTCGATGATGCCGGCTGGCACACTGATTCACTATGAATGTAGGCCGCACCCCCTAGCGGCAGAAGCTCGTACTACATCCGGTTCGCCCTCTATTGACACAGTCTGGAAACTTTCCGATCGCACCTCGTATTTCACGGGCTTAAAAATGCTTTAGTGCGGAGTTCTAACACCTCGTGGAAAAACACTTTCTTCCTCAAGCGAATTATTCAATGTGCAACTTTTGAACTGGCGAGTGACTTCCTTCTAACTTTCCTTTCAGTTAGAAGTTTACCAACGTTTCACAATTTCTTTCTGCCTCCATCATCAAGGCGATCTCACCTTCCATTCTGTTGTTTAAATTGTGCGCCATCGTAACGTTGATATGACGTCGTGACGTATCTTTAAGTGGGTAGGATATCTCAAAAGTCGCGTCCAGTTTGAGAATATCCTTGCATTTATATAGTTATTTTGCATTTATTATAATCCTCTTTCATTTACGTAGACTTCCACAAGAATTAACCCTGTTTTCCCAACTGTTCATGTGAATCATTGTCATATGACCGTGGTCCAATGTGACAAATTTATTAAATCGATAAATCTCTCGCAGTTCTAAATTCGACGGTCCCCTGACATTATTTTACAATCTTCCATACGCAGAATGTACGAGGAAGATGCAATTCTGACGTATTTGTGGCTGTGTGTATACAACTTTTTGGGGCACCATGTAGAGAGTTCCAAGAGTGATGTGGGAGGTCACTTATCAGCTAGGTAAAAGCGAATTGCATATTGATAATGGGGTAGATCAACTCCGTACCGAAACGATGAGAATTAGTTCTGAGTGGATCCGTGGGTGGCAGAACTGTCCCCGAAGAACATTTAGAATGCATAGCGTCTGGAATACTTCAGCAGTAGTTTACAGTTAAAATCCAGAAAAAGGCACGATTTGTAAAATAATGTCTAAGATATTGTAATTGCGTCATATTGTGAATATTATAACAATTATTTATTTTAATCCGTCTTATCACAATATTTTAAAATTTCTTATAATTAAGATAATAAAATATCATTGATGTTCCATATCGATTGATCGATTTACATTTCGGAGTTTTAAGTTCTTAGATATATTTCACACCTGATGATGGTTTTATAAAAACTGAAACATGTTGTGTAAATGTTCCGAAATGTAAATCGATCAATCGATATGGAACATCAATGATATTTTATTATCTTAATTATAAGAAATTTTAAAATATTGTGATAAGACGGATTAAAATAAATAATTGTTAAAATAATGTCTGTGAAATAGGAAAAATGCTATGTATAAGAATTTCAAGTTGAGACAGTCCCATCTCTGAACATAACGTGCGATATCATTTCGTGAAGAAGACAGGTCTTGGAACTGCGGTTTACATTGTCAGCTCGGCCACACATACGAACCAAATTTGGCATGACATTAGTAGCCAGGTTTACAACACAATTTCAGCTGACGGTACAGTCGTTGAACAAAGAAAACGGAGAAGATAAATGCATTATGTGATCAGTTTTATAATCACCCCAGTCTCAAAATTTGAAATTAAACAAATGTACTGGTTTCGTGAAGCTAAGTCTTTTATCTATTAATTAATTCATTTTTGATATATTTTGCGACGTCAATGTATCTTTTAACTGGGACACTTAAAGAATACGACATCGTTAAGTTTGTAGAAGTAAGAGACTGTGGCCTAATTTGAGATATAATGCCGGTATTTTCTAGAGGGCCTGAGGAAAACCACGACAATACTCTTTCAGGATAGCCGAATTCCTGAGACCTATCTAAAATGAAGCATGAGTTCTAACCACTTGGTCACGATTGGATTCTTCTTGAGAAGTTGGTCAGTAGACTGTATTTTTATTTAGTCCGAAGATTTATTAAAGCTTCCATAAAAGCCCGTCACTGGATCATATTCTGAGCCAGTTTAATCCAATCGACACACTCACACCTTTGTTTATTTGTGGAAAATTAAATGTCATAAAATTTACCGAGTAACAAATGTGATGAATTTTAAATATCTTTTCCAGTCTGTCTGCGTAACACTTCAAACACATTTAATTTAACCACGTATTCTCCTTCAAATGAATTAAAATTTGACAGTGAAAATTTATTGTTCACAAGCGTAGGTAGTCAATGAAATCCAACATCGTGGCTGATCTATGCACAATAGAAACTCCATTGATTGTATTATGAGTTGGAATCGCTCGGGTAGGTTCTGTCTTGTGCTGTCCTGTGTTTGTAGAAGAATTTATAAGGATTAATAATTTTAGAGTTTACTCTGAATTGTAGCAGGTAAGGGGCCTAGTCCTTAAAAAGAAAGATCCGTGAATTATGTGTTTTGAATCGACCAATGAAACGTCCTCTATGTACTGCCTTATAATTGCAATGATCTTTGTTCATGTCATCCTGTCTGTAAGCCTCCAGCAACAATTTCTTGTACGCCATTCCATTTTAGTGGAGTCTATAATTAATTCTATGGTCCGCTGTACCAATGAAAACAGCATTGTAATTCACTGTAACAATACGCACAGCTTCCGACGGAGGACATGGAAAATTAGTGTGGAGATAAATCTCATTCACGTAACTGGACAACATGATGGAACTCGTATGAAATATTTTTTATAGGTTACTATAATTGATTAATAATTTAAGTAAGGCCACGGTGCTTGTCTGCGGGCTTACTGTAGTCTGGTCTATTCATTTGCAGTCGTAATGGATTGGAATGGGAGATGAGGTTAACAGAACTGCATAGAGAAATTTAGAAGCCATAGAAAACAACAAAAAAGTTTATTTGACATTTGAAGTTCTGAGGCGGTGAAAGTTCTGGGTTGTGACGCTGTGGGCTTTTATAAATGGTCACAAAGAGACTGTCTACGTGATACATTGGTTGAATCAGTCGTTCCTTGAATCAGATTACAGGCCTCGAAGCTGTTAATTTCTAGTATCGTTGATTTAAATCTGTATCAGAGAAGAAAATACTTTGAGCAGTTCCATCCCCTGCTTTTGTTGAATTTTAACTTTCTTTCCGTCATAAACTCACACGCCCAACGAAAATTAAATCATTAATAAAGAAGGCAGAGTTGCCGCATGATAAGGTAGATTGTCTGTCGGCACATGAAGAGCTGAAATCTTAGCCTCTCGCCATAGGACGAGACGTATCTGTACACTGAGGCTGAGTTAGGTAAACGTCTTGAGGAGAATGATTATACCTGTTCTGTGTGACTCATCTTCTGGGTTGTTGCGCCGTGTAGACCGATAGAAATTTACAGACGTTTTAAAGGTAACAATTATTTATTTTAATCCGTCTTATCACAATATTTAAAATTTCTTATAATTAAGATAATAAAATATCATTGATGTTCCATATCGATTGATCGATTCACATTTTGGAAATGTGTAAATGTTCCAAAACGTGAATCAATCAATCGATATGGAACATCAATGATATTTTATTATCTTAATTATAAGAAATTTTAAATATTGTGATAAGACGGATTAAAATAAATAATTGTTATAATATTCACAATATGACGCAATTACACTATCTTATGTTTTAAAGGTACTTACTGCCTCCATCATCAGGTCGATCCCACTGATATTGGAGGCAGTAAGGACCTCACAACCTAGAAGGTAACCATCTTCATACTCGCTGCCGTGAGAACTTGAAATATCGCCAAACTTTAATTCTCTTTTCCCGCTTTCAAGACCTCAAATCCTTTCTCTGAATGATGGAATGATTTGTGACAACGCATGTCATATCCCAGCACTTTCTTGGAGGGACTGACGAAAAACATCGAAATCCTCACTCAGGATAGCTCGTCTCAGGGCTGATACTTGAATATGGAATTTCCTAAGTACGAAGCAGGAATTTTAACTACTCGACTGCGAGCGGTCAGTAACGTCTTTGCCATTTTGCATGACGAAATATGGACGAAGGAGTCTCATAAATTGCATTCCCTGTTACGTACACTATTATCAAATCAGTGAGATAAAATGAAAGGAAATTTGTGGTGTTTCTTACATGTATTGAGCGTGTTTGATAACAGAACAGAGTTTCAATCGAAAATTTAAAAGACCATAGGTCCTTGGGAGAGCAGGACCTCGTCAGGAAATTTTCGGGTTGCATTATAAGTGGGAAGTTTTCGATCGTCTGAGCTATCATCAGTTTCTGGAATAGATCTACGGCTCTACTCAGCGGAATTAATTAGCATCTGAACATCGTGCTCTAAATTTGAAATAAACCGTAAGGCGAATAAATATAGTCCATCAATACGAAATATATACATGTCAGCAGGAGATATAGAAGTCAGAGTATCTTTCATAATTGCACAGATGTCTGCGAGCTGAATGAAATTGGATGTTTACTTTAAGGCACTTCAGAATTGGTTTTCTGTTTGATAAAAGATAGCACGCGTTTAACATTATTTAAGTACTGTTGCCCTATGATGCTGCAGATGGTCGCAGCAGGTTCAGTGGCTCAGAGTTGGTTCAGTGATGGACTTTCGTAATCGTGGTGATAAAATTTTGGTTTCCATAAAACTTGGGTGTCTCAGCGATTGTCAGCTTGTCACAAAGTTGACAGCTGAAGTAAGAAATGCATATAGAATTTTAGACGTGTATTTTCTTTGAAAACTGCCGAGCGAGAGATCGAAAAGATAGATAGATTGAAACAAGTTGCATCATCGCCCTGAAGAAGGAGGCAGCAAAGACCTCCGAAACGTCGGTCCAACGACCCAGAAGACAGTCATCTTCTTGAGCGTTACCAGTCTGCGGTTCCAAAGCATTCGATGTCATCCCTGTTGCGTGGCAACGCTTAATGCATACGAGGTGCGATCGGAAAGTTTCCAGACTGCGCCTATAAAAAAAAAAAAAAAACCCCGTACACTTATCTCAGGTATTAAATTCATCCATCATCCTCGAAGTAGTTCCCCTAGGAGTGAACACAACGATCCCAGCGCCGCTGCCAAGCCTGGAAGCATCCCTGGAAATCTTTCTTTGTCAGCCTGTCAAGCACCATCTGCGATTCTGCCTGAATCTCATCTATCGTCTCAAATCTCCTTCCCTTTAGCTGAATTTTCATCTTTGGGAAGAGGAAAAAGTCACACGGAGCTTAGAAAGGAAGTTGGGGTCGGTTCTTGCAAGATCTTTGAGCTCCTGACAAACGAGAAGTCGATTCTGCTTCTGGTCCTCAGACAGGATGCGTCGCATGTGGAGTTCTTCCTTTAGAATCAGCAGACAGGTCCCATAGCCTATCCCAACAATGTCGCACAAGTCGTTGATGGTACGACGTCGATCTTCGTAACATTTTCGGGCGTTGTGCTCGAAGATGGTCGTCCAGAACGCTCGTCAACATCGACAGAGGTTCGGCCATTTTTAAAACGTGAATGCCACACAAAAGTTTGTGCACGACCCATTGCGGACTCCCCAAATGCTTGCTTTAGCATTTCATAGGTTTCCGTAGCCGTTTTGGCGAGTCTTTGGCAAAATTTGATGCACACGCCATTCCGAAATCGCAGGAGGGTCGGTGTAATGCACTACCAAAACGCCCGTAACTAAGAAACAAATGCTAATTCGATGATGCTGGCTGGCACACTGATTCACTATGAATGTAGGTCGCACCCCCTAGCGGCAGAAGCTCGTCCTACTTCCGGTTCGCCCTCTATTAACACAGTCTTGAAACTTTCTGATCGCACCTCGTACAGCGAAGGAATGCTGCCACGATGTTGCAGATAATCGAAGTTTCGCTGACGGTAATAATCGCTCAAAAAGATTTCTATATAATACGTATTATTTTAAGAAACTCCCGACGAAGAACGGGCACTTTCGGCGGTACTTTATCGATATGCAAGTATCGACTGGAAAAAGGAAAGTAAACGTAATGTAAAAGGCTTAGGAAGGGGGAAAACAACTCTTTTTAGACGTAGGATTGGACGGAGGATGACGGCGACGGAGGTCTGCTAGGGAGAGGAGGACTGAGTGGGAGTAATGTTGCAAGCACGAGGAGGTTGCTGGCAGGTGGTGGGTACCCGCTGTGGGCGTGGGACTGCATGTCACCGAGGTGAACATCAGACATGTTTATTTTTTTTTCCCAACTATACATCGATTTCTTTAGAGGTCATTAGCGTGTCTAAGGACATTGTTCTTCTCAACGCGACACTCTTGAACATCCTGTTTCATCACGCGGGCTTCAAGAGATGTCGAAGAGATGGAATGTCATCTTTGTCACGTTGCGTTTGGGAGTGTTTGGACCTAAGGGAGCTTCAAGTTAGCTCAGATGTATTGATAATATTAAAATGCATGCTAAAGAAAGAGTGCATGAAGTTATGTATTGGATTAATATGGCTCAGGATGTGACTGATGTGAACACGATAAGGTATGGTCCTTTGAGTGAAAAGAAAGGATGTAACTTATAACACTACACTATTAAAATTATATCATGTTACTTACGTATTGTACTTCACCATCTCGATGGAAGTGTTGATATTTATCAATCCATCGGTCTCCATTAATCCATTTCAAGATGTGATGTAGTATCTTACAAACGAAACAAACTACTCGATACATCATCGCAGGAACAACAAACAAATTGCCTAATATACTTCCTCCCCGCACTTAGGTATTTCGAGTTTTACGTATGCCATAACCAAATTATTTAACAAAACTACCCAACTACTTTAATATTTGTCTCTTAGACGGAACAATTATTAGAGTACCAGAGTAGTCCTAGATACAGCAGTGGACTATGGAGAGGTTAATGTCTCTCTAAAACGTCTGAACTGTTTACAGGAAAACATTGTTAATGACATTAACAAGTTCCAGCAGTGTTAGATTAATGATACATTTTTACCAATCGTTGTTTGTCCGAAAGCTTTCAATTCGCGAGATGATATAATACGTATTTTTGATTGTCAAAAGAAAAGATCATCTCTAAACCCAAAAACTTCACCAGGACTCGAACCCTGGACAATTATCGTGCCTGTGACCTTAGTTCCTGTAGTCTCCTAGCGGAATCGAACACATTTGGCCCAGTTCTTAAATCGTCCTCAGTTTCCCAGGAACAGAAAATATTTTTACTGGAGATTGAACATTTTATAGTCTGTCGGGCTTCTGGTATTTGTTTTTCAGGACACTTTTCAAGAGCTTGTATCTTCCTATGTCGGGTCTCTGGTATCAAGGAATAGGCATGTTAAGTTTGGGTCAAATTGGTTTACACTTTATCGAGATAGGAGTGATTATCCACAAATCAACTTGGCCTATACGCAAGTTTAAACGAAAATTTTGCTGAAGTGGTTAGCAATCCTATTTTTTAATCAGTAAATCCAAATTTTGTCCCCCAAAGCTCTATAACCAGAGCATTTTCCCAGTCCCTAAAACCAAATTACAGTTAAATAGAACTCTTTCAAACTTAAATATCACGTCATGAAGACACATGGGGTTAGTGGGGGTTTGATTTACCACAAGGAAAGAGCCCAAGTACTCATAGGTAAAGGTTGGGTAGACCCCAGAGCCAGTCTGGACGTTGTTGGGACAAAAAAAATCATTTATATTCCAAGGCCGACGAATTGTCGTATATCACAACTAACTTCCACACAATTCGCCCAGAGAAATTATAATACTGAATGAATTTAGTCTGACAGGAGTTTAAAAATGGCCGTCCTTTGGGCTGTAGTATCGGTAAACTTCCGATATAAATTTAAGGCCAGAGATACTAAATTGAATCAATTTTACTCATCCTTTAACTGCATTTAAAATTTAACTAACTCCCTTGTAGCATAATGCGCAGTTCCAACCCCGACAACTCCAAAGCATGCCACCGGACACGATCCTGGGACAACTCCATCCATTTACCATCCTCACAGTCAACCTCCCTGAGATTCATCTTTATTTTATCCTCCAATCTCCTTCTTGGTCTCTCCAGTGTCTCAAATAACAGCGTCGAATTATACGATTATTAGCAAATGATGAATTGAGAAGATAAGAAAGGAAGTTGCCGTAGCATGAGAGACTGTATCTAAATTTTCTTGCATAACCACGTAAAACCTCAGTCAGAATAGCTAATCTCTGAGCCGAGATTTGAACCTGGGGCCTCCCAGGGAGTGAAAACCACTTTCTATCGGTTTCCAATATTTATAATCGAATGGAACTTTTGGTCTCCGTCGATTATCCACATCTACTCGTAATCCCTCAACTCAACACGTAGTATAATCTGGCCCATAGTTGATACAAAACCCCTGCAGTTGAAACAGCGTTATCTAACTGTCCCTGAATGGGTAATGATATAAACGACATCTATGATTAAATATAGATATACTTCATATAATTAAATTAATTATTCGGTTTTGTCCGTCTAATCACAATTATATTTAAAATTTACAAATAAGATAATTAAAATATCATTTTATGTTCCACATCGAATAATCGATTTACATTTAGATTTCGATGTGGAACATAAAATTATATTTTAATTATCATATTTGTAAATTTTAAATTTTAAATATAATTGTGATTAGACTGAAAAAACCGAATAATTAATTTAATTTTATAGTTTAAATGCGTCATGTTTGTGTTTTATAATTAAAATATATAATATAATTCAGGTCTATACACAAACTTTAGTTACAGATGTTAAAATTTAAAATTAATATTGATATTTGCGCTATTCATCGTTACCACGATGTTACAATGTTGCGCTTTCATTACTACATGTTTCGATGCATAGTAGTTTTAAAGAAAAAACCTGAAGATGATCCTATGCATCGAAACATGTAGTAATGAAAGCGCAACATTGTAACATCGTGGTAACGATGAATAGCGCAAATATCAATATTAATTTTAAATTTTAACATCTGTAACTAAAGTTTGTGTATAGACCTGAATTATATTATATATTTTAATTAATTTAATATTTGATTCACAATATGACCCAATTATACTATCTTATTTCATGTAATTGGTTTGTTCCTTGAAGAATTTAACGATGATATCACAACTGCACAAGTTAAATAGCTTCAAATGGGAAGATGAATAGTAAATATACAGCCGTGGCCGGTTTTAATGTATTATTTCACAGTTTATCTCGGTGGATTTTCAGAGAAACCACGATAAGTCTCGGCTACAGTTGCAAGCCGCCGGAGATTTCCAAATACGTAGCAGGAATGCTAACCACTCAACAAAATTGTTATTTTCCACGTGACGTAAGACTGTGCTAAGCTGTAAGTAAATACTCGAGTATGTGGCCAGAGGTAGGAACCAAAACACTTCCATCCTGAGAATTAGCATTGAATATGTCTGTAACCATTGATACCCTCTGAAAGCGGACCATATGGCTTCATCAACAGCCCATTTGCTGCTTAGTAACCCCACTCTTTATCTCTTGCATCGTTTCATATGGACTCTCTACTTCTCCTCTGGACCAAGCCTGATCTTCGTTGCTGGCATCTAGACGTTCAAGCACCATATATAACAGCCGGACATTTTAACGAGGGACAGAGTAAACTCACCCATCTGCTTGGTAAATCAAGTCGATGGTCTCTGTGGTGTGTCGTCCCTCAAACGCACAGTTCTCTCAGACGACCATTAACCTTTCTTATTGATTACACTTTCAATTAATTGTGAAGTAATTACGTGTGAAATAAGCTGCTGTATCCGTCTTAAAAACTGTAAAATATAAATAAACCTTATAAAGTGTTGTTGTGCTTAAATGAGCTTCAAGATTTAAGAACAGAAAATATTTACACTAACATGGTAAGTAATACTGTTTAATACCACCTACTAAATTAATTATACCCCTAAGTCTGGCAGAGAGGTTACTTTTCGTGTTCTTGTCCTCAACATCATAAGATGAAATTAAGTTATTATAATGATTTTACAAGTTTAAGTACAGAAGTTGAACCCGAAACGCGTTTTCTACTGTCTCTCTCTCATAAAACGAAAGTTAGAATCAGAAATATAGATCTATAGCTACTAAAATATTACGCTGGAAGATTAAATTACCTTTATTCATACGTAATACCACCTAAAATATCGATTTCCGTAAAAGTTTGATATTAGCGATGATAGACCTTCTGACTGCTACAAGAATGTTGGTTACAAGTACCGTTACTTTAGTAACTTTAAAATGTTTATATTTTAAGTAATAAAAATTAAACACATGTATGATATATCAAATATAATTTTCTCGTATACATAATACAGAGCAGGTTAGCTTACTTGAATGTAATCGGTTCGGAACTGTACTGAAAACCAGTCACGAAGACTGCTGGATAAACTAACCTAACCTAACCTAACCTAACCTAACCTAAATTAACCTAACCTAACCTAACCTAACCTAAAAATGCACCCAACATCCATCCAACAGTAATTATGCTGAGTAGTCATGGAAGCCTTCTCATTTGGTATTAAAACATCAGCAGATTTATACTGAGATCCTTACAATAATGGCAGAAACAAACCAACAAGTGATAAATAATATTCCTATGAGCATCCCTGTCTGAAATATTAGGTCCTGCATCTGTGTCTGTCTGTTAATACTTTGTGTAACCGAAATTTGTATGGGTTCGGCGGATAAGGTAACTATTTAATGGGATTTCATAATATTACGGCAGCCAACTTCATAAAGTGTAATATCCCGTTGAAGAAAAGTTCCAAGTTTCTCCTTTAGTTTGAGTTTTTTGTTCAATGTCCTGAACTATTTCAGATTTTAATTCTCGCTATGCAATATTTAAGGAACTGTCGTCCTTGATTTCCTTATAATAAAAATTTATTCAATAAATACGAGGTTAGGGCAAGAGCCCAGTAAAATATTAATATTTTATTAGCTTTGCTTTCAGTTAAACTATATTTTATTTATTTGTTTTTGGCAGTCTGGTTTGACCTTTTAAAGCATAATGATAATCACTATGTGCCATCGCCTTTAACAGTCAACAAATCTGCATTTTGTACTCGTGGATTTCATATGTTTATCATGGCAAATAGAGATTAATTTCTTAAACAGCGTTAACCAGTTGATCTTTTAATGGTGAAGTCCTGTGTTTTCTTTGCGGTACGGACTGAATTCTTTAAGTATCATTAGATGAGCTTTGGCTTCAAATGGTTAATAGTACTGAAAAGACAAAAAGTTATGTATTTGTCGTAGTACAGTCGTGTAAAACTGGATTAAAATGATGAGTCGACACAGAAATGCAGTATTAATGTTATCGTACTGATCCACCTTGAAAGTCTATTTATGTGGCACATAAATTTGTAAATCGGCGAATTTGCTGAAAGTCTAATAAGTTAAATAGGTTCTAATAATATAAAGATTATTTACTATATTATATTTAGATGGTTCCCTGGAGAGACTCCGTAAAATTTCTGAAATATTAGGGATCCGATTACAATTCCGGAACTATCAAATTCCAAGAATTTCATCCGCGATACTTAATGAATTTTTTCATAAGAAAAAGCAAATCATTCCTCTTAATGGACAAAAGTGTTATGCAAGAAAGGACTCCTAGTTTAAGCTTGTTTGTGTTTTCTTCTATTGAACAAAACTTTTCCTTTGAATTACCTTAATTTCTCTACAGAGTTTCATTTTGGTTTGAGGTTAGGTTAACAACATTTGGACCGAAATCTTCCAAGGGATGAAACTCCAAAACATTGGAGCATGGTAATCGTAAATGGATGAAGCAGGCCGGAATTGTTTTAATAAAAATGAAAAAAATATATATATATTCCATTTTTTTAACACTGAATGTCAGTATATATTAAACAATATATCAATGTTTCGTATTGGTATGAGTTACATATAACTACAATTGCTGAAAATATATTTTGATCTAAGACGGGTGACGTAAGAGAGAGATTTGTGGTATTAGGGTCTTATAACGAGAAGTAAAATTCCGAGCTTACATGACTACTTCATTTAGTAATGTTGTTACGTTACCAGCCATATAAGGTGGTTAATAGGCGGGGAAAAACATATTTCTCCTCAGCCTCAGGGTACTTAATTGGCGTTCATTAACGTGGATTAAACTTGCGACTTTCCTTCTTAATCCGCAGATGCTGCTAGACTTCAAGCGACAGGAAGATTCCCACTAATAATAATTTTAATGTTGGTCGGTTTGCAAAATACATTTTATAGAACGAAGTATAACTACACGCGTACTGACGTTTCGGGAAATAGACCGCGGGCGAAGTTATAACATCGCTGTTGCACGCGACACGAATTTCAAGCTCTTTTTACTAAATCCAGGCAAAAAAAAAACTGTCCTACATGTGCTCGATTATGACGTCTACATGGAGATGATTTAGCCAGAAGGATTAAACGTCCTAGTTCGTAAATAACATAGCGGATTCCATTACAAAGTTATTTAGCAAATTCTGTAAGACAAACCTTGTGTAATATATAATTCCGTCCTCTCTGCCTTGTGGTCATTTGGATTCGAAAAACTATAAAAACACGTAAAACTTCCTGTGTTCCCTGTTATTTCGTGGGTGGACACGCATATATTATTCAATGCATAAAGCGATCTATTTGGTATTTAAAAATTCATCACTGTGTGGTGCCATGGAAGTAAATTATATATATATATATGTATTAATGACGTCACATCAAATGTTTATGGCACAGTATATAAGGGAATAAGGTATTATAATAAATTAATTATTCGGTTTTGTCCGTCCAATCACAATTATATTTAAAATTTACAAATAAGATAATTAAAATATCATTTTATGTTCCACATCGAATAATCGATTTACATTTGGAACATTTTTTTTTAATTATCTTATTTGTAAATTTTAAATATGATTGTGATTAGACGGACAAAACCGAATAATTAATTTAATATTTGATTCACAATATGACGCAATTATACTATCTTATAATAACATCTTACGCTCACTTTTGACTAACTTTTCTATGTGACGTCACCACCAAAATAGCTCGATTGAACGCAGTGTTCTCACTAGCAGGGTCAGAACTATTGGAACTACAATGAATTATAAACTAATGTGTGTGAACATCGTCTTTGTAAAATATTCACTAGTGTAGGAAGTTTTCTGCTGTTTAAGTTCTTTGGTTTGACCCCTCGAATATACTAATGTAGCGACAGACGGGTTAATTATTTGAACGGTTTCATTTTTGCATTGCTTTAAAGCACAGTAGAACATCTCTCCGGACGATAATATGTATCTGGCGAGAATCCGGATTTCAGAGTCAAAATGTATATTACAACAAATATTAAAAATTCCCCTTTAGTTACTACTAAAAGGAGCTGGAACATCTGAGTTATTAAAGCGACTGAGTAGGGGATGGGCGACCGGGTTTGAATCCCGGCAGGAATTTTTATCTTCGTCACTGATACAGACCGGCTCCGGTCTACACAGTTAATTTTATTATAATTGTCGGGATTGTCTGGGCAACAAGTTCTTTTTTGAAGAGCTAACATTACCTAACAACAGAACAAGTTGACAGAACTGCGTTCCCATTTCATCAATTAAGTAGCAGTCGTCATCAAAACAGTTTCGAAACACGCAACAGAATAATGAATACATGAGGCAAATGACTTTGGTAGCAAAATATATCACGGCCAAGCTGTCAACGTCCCTCCACATTTAAATTTCGGTCCGTAGAACAGTTCTAGTGACTTTAGGATTCTCGTGGATTTCCTCAGCTCCACAAGAAAAATTCCGGTATCGTGCCTGAATTTCTTCCCATATTCTTTCAAATTCATTACTCATTAATCATCCTTTTAGTTCAGACTACATAGAATGTGGTATTGAAAGTGTCGTTTAATACGCCACAAAAAATAGTTTTAGGAAAGGAACATGGCTGAGGAATAGTTGAAGAAAGAAACCGTCTTCATGACTGATTAACTCCATTACGCAAAGTCCTCCCACTTAAGAATATCACAATGGATCATGTAGTAATATACTTCACGGTCCTTTATAGAAACATGGAGAGTCTTTATCTCGCCACTGGACAACACTGACATAATATTCCTCTACGTCTATGTCTTGGTCTTCCTAGTGGCCTCTTGCCTTTCGATTTTCATGGAATTTTCATCTCCCACACACGTACTGAACCAAAATAGTTGGAAATTCAAATTTAATAGCAACATATCTTTGTATAGATTAAAGTATTCTGAATACTTGGACAACAGGAAGGCTGAAAAGGGATTTATAATAATTCTACTATTTGACGCTAAATAACCTTCACATTCTACAAACGTCGTTAAATAAACAAAAATTCAATAATCGTATCTTCCTGTTGATAAATTGCTATCACCAAAGTAGTTTTTAGCTTTAAATTCGTTCGTTTGAACTGAACTTTTATTTTCAAGGTCATCGTATGTCAAAATGGACTTTTGTTCAAAGAAATGGGGCGTGCACTTGAAACGTCACTTCGACACTAGTGTCACGGTTAAATCCATTTTGAAATTTTGAACTAGAATAATAAAATCACACGAGACGGTGATTGGCGGAATTTTTTTCTGCAGGAACGTATTAATAAATATTATTACGAAGTAAAGTTGAAATCAACTTTCAAGCCGTTAACTTTGTCTCGCCCTTTTTGACAACAAATGCATTCAGAAAAGTTTAATATTTAGTATAGACTTTCAAACGGTTTCATCTGCGCCTAATTCAACATTTTCTTTACATTTCACATGCTTAGTGCGCGTGTACTGAAAATTTATAATCTAAAACACAGCATCATAGTGATTACGTTATGCACACATTTCCTAACCTGTTCTCGTGTTTTAAACATGCAATCAGTTTTATAACATTATAGATTTTATGGATTACAATTATAACCATAATGCATTGAAAATAAACATTCTTATAATGTCAGTGACAGACACGAAGCCAGAAAAGATAAATGCTGTGGTGGTTGTTTAATGACTTCGAATATTTTATGTCCCACAGTACCGCAGAGCCTGTGTTTCTCTCATTTGAAGAGAATTTGTGGGATTAGTGGAATTTCCGACTAAGAGTCAGCTGCTGGCTTGATTGTAATGCCTACATCCTTTGTGAAAAGACTGTAATGGAGTACAGCCACTTTCAGAAATGAATAAAACAACGACTTGTATCGTTTATTGTACTAAAGTACACTTAGGAACAAATTGGGTGACTTCTATTTGCGTGCTTGAAAGAAGAATAATCGCTGAAATTAGAATGATTCATAAACAACTTAAACGGACAATTTCGTTATAATGAGAGCGAGACAGAATTGTTTGTCTGCAAGACTATTTTCTGACTGCAATTGAAAAGACGCACGGGTTTAATCTGAAAACATCTCCTGCTGATTTAACGAAGAAAAAATCTTCCCTTGACGTCTAGAGGACGCTGAGGTTAAACCAGTTGAGGGCGGAGTTGTCCTCTAATGCCAATTAAATGGCAAATCAACGATAATTTTCTTCTAAATCTAGATCTAATACAAAACACAAGATAACTCTACAATTATCATTGGGTCATCCATTCGTTCTAGGCTCACATGCGTAGTTTCAATGACGTCACGAACAGGATCTGATCCTATTTCGAGTTGCGTCTGAATACAGCTAATTTAAAACAAATTTGGTTGAGAATTACCAGCGATAATATTTGGGCCAGACAGTATTATATATTCAGTCAATGCTTTTAATTATATTTATTTTCACAAGGTAAGGTAAAGTCCCTTTGCTTAATAATTAAGGCACGGAAGCATATAGGGGACTGTTATTTATTTAGTGTTCTGTCTGACGACAGGTCCATATGAACAGGATCCTTCCATCCTTTTCTCGGACTGGGACCTGTTCATATACGTTCTTGGCAGATGATCCAGAAGTGGTTTGCCATTGCCTTCTTCTGTGTGTGAATGGAGTAATTGTTGGGATGCCACGGAGGAAAACTCCGTGTTGCCTAGACCACGGCCTTGCCCAACACAAGTTATAAATTCGGGCACCGCCGGGAATCGAACCCGAGAGCCCAGGATTACAAGGCCAGCGTTCTAACCGCTAGACCACCGTGGCTCTAGGGGACTGTAGGAGAAGCAATATGCAAATAGTGTTTAGCCCTAGACAAAGCCTTCACTCATTAATACGTAGGAAACTAGGTGGACTCCGTATCTGGTCTGGATGATGTGGTGAAAATCGATCAATCGATATCCAGCGTAAAGCCAGGCACTAAGCTATTCCGAGAAAAATATTTTGATGCTAAAGTTTTGTGTATATTATTTTAAGTTAATAATTCGTAATTTCTCACATTCAAGAATCCTTATTAGCATTCTGTAACTACAAGTGTCATTGTCATCACCTGCTATCACAGATAAGTCCATAAGTTATTTTCGAACTTAGTTTCATCTCGATATGTATCGATAGTCTCTTTCATTCACAGATTTGCGTAGTTTCGAATTAATGTTTTTTTATTTGTTTTATGACTAATTAAAATACAGGTGGGGGGGGGGGGTTCTCGTGAATCGCCACGTAAATTGAAATGCTTTTCGGAGTGATTCAATTTGACAGGCCTTATTTGTAGCTCCGGAGTCAAATTGACGGGGGGAGTCAGTGAAACTGCGAGGCAGCTTTTACCGTGGCCGCGGATATGATATTGACGTCGCTTATTAAACTGATATAAAACAGCTGATATGCGAAGAGTTTGTAGAATATTTTCAGCCAAACACGACAAATGTGCAGACTTGCACTAATGAAAATAGCGAACATTTCCAGAAATTATTTCTCCTCCTAACTTCGTCGTGAGTTCATTTTCATTTGTTATTTTTGTTCCCAAATATTTGAAATTTTTCACACTTTCAAAGGATTTATTAGCCACTCTAAGACAATTGTGCCCGCCTGTCTAGCACCTTCTAGCAAGTTTCCATATCGCCTACTTACATTGGCTGTAGTTTACTACAGAGAAGAAAATCTCTTTCAGATGTGTAGGTGTATTCCTCTGCCCACAATCTACACCGCGACCTTCGAGTCTCCCAGTTAATAACAGCCGATGCATATAATCAGTTCACAGAACTTTCTATTCCAGCATATCTTTTCATTAACTAAGTACATAAGCACTGCCTTTGTATTTGACAAGCTTATTTTACGTAATGAGAGGGAACATTTGCGTTCATATGAAAGTAATAATCTCTGAATACAAGCTGACAATCAGACAAGTTGTTTACGAATCTCCAAGATTACGAGACGGCAGAATTGTATGAACATTAATGAATGAAAAAAGAAAAGTACAACTAATAATAAAATAAAATAGAGAAAGAAGAAAGTTAATAGAAATATTTCGCCCTGGTAATGAAGGAAATGCGTTAGGTTACAAGATTAAAAAAAACAAAACAATTCCTTAAAAAAAAGACGTTAGTGACCAAAAAGTATTTAATTTTCCTATCGAAACTGAAGTAACGTTTAAACAATTTGGTGTTCGATACCAGACGTCAATTTTTGTAATGATGAACACGTAAACGCTATCATGAATGTATTTTCCTCGAATTTCTTATGATTTATCTTACTGAAAATACGTGTATCACGAAGAAATAAAAAATTAATTTTTAAAAAATTTATAAAATTTGTTCTAATTTTACAATAATTTTTCCTCTCACCCCCGAATTCTTAACTGTGCGGTACTCTAAGACTATATCTTACAGGTGGTTACTCCTGCAGGAGTCAAGTTTTATAAAATCAAAACCAAATTAAATAAGTACTTTTTAGATTATTTATTCTTCGCTCTGATTTCTTAAAAAAATAAATTGTAAACGAAAAATAAAATTCATTGTTTATTGCAATTGCCTTCTAAATTATAATCCTGTTTGTCAGTTTATAGGTAACTATTTAGCAATGTTGCATCGTATGCTGATACCTTCAGGCACTATAAAATATATTATGGCCGATTAACAAGAAAACCTTGGAACTAACATACGAAGAAACTGGAGATAGGAATTTAAAACTATCGCAAAATGATTATTTTCGTATTATTTGTTACTTTTTCAAGATAGAATATCAGCTTTAAAATTCTTAATAAAATGAGGTCACGTCTTATGTCTGATGGTAATGGACCTTGTATATCCTTCTTATGTGACGTAGATACCTACACATTCTGATGTTCTCGTCCTGAGAGAGGTCTTTATTCATTCCTTGTAGAACAAGGTCACGTGATTTTTCACATCAGAGCAACCTGTTTTATAAGACCCAAAACACGTTCCGTTCCTCTAAAGGTCACGAAGTAATGTTTATGTTGGTGATCGTCTTCTGGGTTGTACGTTCCTGCGGACTTGCAGGTACACACCAAAGTTAAGTAAAAACATATTAAATCCATGTTCAGTGCTAAAGGTCGAAAGCAGTGCATTTTTTCGAGATGGTGTTATCTACGTACAAGTCCAAACGTCGTTATAACTCAGGAGACCAACATCAGCATCAAGAAAATCAAATCCCATAATGTCTTTTACTCTGTGTCGATATTTGCTACTTCGCAGTTGAGATCTGTTCTTATATTTTCGTTGTACGAATCATCTTGTGAGAGATTTGAGGTTCTCACGGATTGAAAGATGTCTGTTCCGGTCTTCCGGGCTGTAAAATCATCTAGTCTTCTACCCAGAAGATAGAGGAATACTTTCCTTCGAAATGTCTGTAATCACTTCAAGAATTACTGAATCACAATACAGTAGGTCACAACTGACAAGTCTTTTTATATTTTGGGGGTATTCAATTCTGGTTAGATCTCGACTTCTTATATAATAGCCTTAAAATAATTCGAAAGTGAAATACCTCAGAATCTTTAGTCTTCCAATCTCCCATTTAAAAGCATAAAAATATTAAAATAATATTTAACGTCAGTTTATATGGAAGTCGTTATTGATCTGTAGCACAAAGAGTATAATAAAGACAGTATAACTTTAATCACTTATATTTAAGACAGATAAATTAGCAAAAGCAAGGAGAGACCTACACTGTAAAGAGATGAATATTTTGTACTCTACAACTAATTTTAAGAAGTGCTTTTGGCTCAGCTCATAACGGAATGGTTTATCATTCACAAAAATGACTATTAATTCCCTATTCGATTAATTTATTATATGTTTGATGAACAAGCTAATCTGTGATAAGTTTTTGTACTTTGGGATAATTCCTCTCTGGTACATTTTAGTACTTAAGTGTTGGTAGAACCGGTTTTGTATTGTCGTGACTTTAAATTCTGTAGCAGCTATTGGTAAACCTGGGGTCTCGGGTTCGATTCCCGGCGGTGCCCGAATTTATAACTTGTGTCGGGCAAGGCCGTGGTCTAGGCAACACGGAGTTTTCCTCCGTGGCATCCCAACAATTACTCCGTTCACACACAGAAGAAGGCAATGGCAAACCACTTCTGGATCATCTGCCAAGAACGTATATGAACAGGTCCCAGTCCGAGAAAAGGATGGAAGGATCCTGTTCATATGGACCTGTCGTCAGACAGAACACTAAATAATAACTTCATCGTGAAAGTATATTATTTACAGTCGTTTCCAAAAACGCGAGGACACAAATTCCGTTTCTCATCGAAACGGAGAGCAAACCGAGTAAAAGTTTTAATTATAACATTTACAAATATACATTGCAGTGTCCAACCTACAGATACTCTGTATTTATTGGAACAAGTATTAAGGCCCATCCTGTAGTCAGGTTGCTTCCAATGGGGTTTTGCTCTGACACGAAGCAGAATGAGAAAGTACAGCCTGTCTACGAGGGCGGAGTGGACGTGTGATATGTGTAGTGTCGAAGCAAAGCTGATTCGAGTGTGCGAAAATAATAAAATTCAAGTAGAGACAGGACTGAAGATGGTGAAAGTTTATGTGTAACTCGCGATTATGTTGCAGGAATTTGACCTCAGCAATCTCTAGTTCGCCTTCGCTTTGTGTAAGAATTTTTAATAATGCGGCAATTTAAAATTAATTACATACTAGTAAATGACGTTGCTAATCATTTCTCATGCGAAACGTTGGAAAACAGCACCAGATTCTGTCGGACTGGGAGTATAATGGGTCATGTCACGAACTATTTGTGGACTATAGGACAGCATACGACTCAGTGAGAAGAGAATTACATGGCATTTTAATTGAGTTTGTAATAACGAAGAAACTTGTTAGGTTAATTGAGATGTGTACGGACGGGTTATCTAGTAGAGTTCGTATAGGTTATCTTCTGTTGAATCGCTTTCCAGTGCACGATGACCTAAGATAAGGGGGATGCTTTATCCCCAATGCTTTTTAATTTTGAGTTTTTGATGACGGTGAGTCCGGAATTGGTTCTCTTGTGGGTTGTAACGTCGTGTAGTCTAGTAGAAGTTTACATTACATTCAGCATTTTTGTATGAAGAAAAATATCAGCTATGATGATGGAGGCAGTATGTCACTCCGAAACGTCGGTGTAAATGTACAAGTCTAAACAGCCTTACAATCCAGAAGACAAATATTATATAATGTATCAGAATATAAGTTAGAGAACATAATCCTATAGATATTAAGTAGAGAATTAAATCTGTTTTAATATAATCAACCACAAACTTCACTAATAAGTGTATACACTACCTGCCTCTGAAGAAGTCGTTTGTTATTGTTGTTTAGGTGTAAAACTGTACGTCGGTCATGTTCCATGTTGTGTAAACTGTAGATTATCAAATACTGGATGTTTTACACGAAATGTGGGAGTTGTATTTGCAGGACGAGGATAAAATATTGCGTCTTCATTGTCCTGGAAGAAAAATTCAATTTTCTATAAGTCGTCCTAAATCAGATTTATTTAATAAATGTCACATAAAATGAGGCCATGTAATTCATATATGAACTTGGGGCTTAAATACTGGTTTTATTAAATTACAGGTTATATGACAAACAGGCAATCTCCCGTCTCTTGCGATGTTTCCCTGGCAACGCCAATCTATATTATTATTATTCTCGGAAAAACGGTTCTGGAAAACACCAATAAAACTTTATTTAATAAATTTGTAAGCTATGTCGTTGTGTCTAACCTTTAACCTATCTGTTGGAAAGGTCGTGGAGGAATGAAACTCAAAGTGGACTCAAATCTATAGACGTTTCTTATAGCCCGGTGTTGTTCATATAATGAATAATGAGACAGCTGTTTTGATGTCACAACGAGGTAAAATTGTCAAACCTATACCACTATTTCATAAGAATAATAGTTAAATAAAATTTCATGTTAAATTGACATAACATTAAGCAGTGGAATTTATAACAACGTTACAAATGAAAACGCTATAATTTTTGAAACAATATAATTAAAGAAGATATCCGTCTTCTGGGTTGTTGCGCTGTGTAGTCTGGTCGATGTTAACCAACGTTTCAGAGGTCATACTGCCTCCGTCATCAGAGTATGAAGATTTCCGTCTTCTGGGTTGTTGCGCTGTGTAGTCTGGTAGATGTTTACCAACGTTTCAGAGGTCATACTGCCTCCGTCATCAGAGTATGAAGATTTCTGTCTTCCAGACAACCAGACTACACAGCGCAACAACCCAGAAGACGGAAATCTTCATACTCACCGCTGTGAGAACCTCAAGTCTTACAATATAATTTAATTTCTAATAATTCAGATATATTTAATGAGCGTGAAGTTCGTACAGAAGAGCCCTTCATCCCAGAACCAAGCCTTAATGAAGTTGAAAATGCCATTGGGAAATTAAAACGTTATAAATCTCCAGGCTCAGACACGATTACAGCGGAATTAATCCATGCAGGTTGTAGGACACTGCACTCAGAGATATATAAGCTTATAGTCTCGATTTTGAACCAGGAAGTACTACCATAACAGTGGAAAGAATCAATTGTTTCCTCTATCCATGAAAAAGTTGACAAAATTTGTCAACGTGATACAGAATTTTATCGAATATGCTCGTGGCACGATAAACGCCGTTTATGAATGAAAGTATCGTGGACTATCAATATGGATTTCGCCTTAATAGGTCAACTATTGATCAAATCTTTTCTATTCGACAAATATTAGAGAAAAAGTGAGAGTATAATAGGTCAGTTCACCAACTTTTTGTGGACTTTAGGAAGGCATATGACCCGGTAAGAACATCTGGTACGATAATATCAAGATGGATGGTATTGAGGTGGGCTTTGAGGATGGTAAACTGATGGCGTTAGCCCAAGATCGAGTCCGTTGGAGGGCTTTGGGGCCCTGCGTATTACATTTCCGTGTATGGATGGGGAAAGTGAACTCCTGTCAAACAGGAAGTAGGAACGAATTCGTAGCTAACTTGTTTGAGACGTCATTCAAAGAAGATTTCAGCAGTCGCCGTCCAAGTTGGAATGTCGTGGGTGTTAATAAGCACGATGGAGCGTTACTTCCTTATTTTGAAACGAGTATTGGTACCGTTCTACACTCACAACACCGGTCTTTCCTTTAACACGATGTAACACAATTTTACACAAGTTTTTGTCAGTCTTATTGCAATTATTTCAACAGAAAACTCTTTCATGTTGCGTTCGTTCGCCTTTAGATTTATGGTCGTGCTTGTATGTTTATTGTATTCAAAGACGCCGTCAGGTCTTGAGATTGTGCTTATTAATAAAATTACAAGTTGAGTCCCTAATTCTGTATACACACACCTCAGTAAACGTGAATATGTTTCCAACTTTCCTTTTTCTGGGCGTGAGAATGCACTTCCAAAACATTTATCTCTGCGTGTTTTCGTAGAAATAATGACCGTCCTCAGGAAAAGAGATGCATAGTTTTCATCTCCTCCGTTCAAGTAGGCTTATTTTAGCGACATAACACAATCATAACAGTCTTGTTATGTAATAAACACTCCAAAGTGTTTTTAAAGTTGTTGGCTGTAAGTATATCTCTTTGGAAACGAGCTCTACAGAAATTCATCTTATAGCAACGTACATACAGATTTCCGTCAATGAAAGTTGTGTCACTGAATTATCTGTATCTGACAAACTTCTCGTTCAGTGCGTCTGTTAGAGGCGAAAATTCTTCCCTAATTTACCTTTCCCGAAAAGTGAGACTGCAAAGCAGTCAATCGTGAAACTTGAACTCTGCTCACTGAACAGACCAAATACCACGCGTGAAATCGAATGATTTTCAAGGTCACAAGAAGATTTCTACATAAGAGATGTTCATATGAATGTCCACTTGTTCGATGATGACTGTATTTTAGTCGCCTGTTCAGAAGACAAACCTCGAGAGTGGTAATTTATAAATTACGTAATGTAATCAGTAAATACAACTTAAAATTCAGATTCAAAATTGAAAACAGTTACATTTAGAGGTGAAGAAATTATAAGACTAAACCCTGTTTCATATACTCGAACTTATGAATAAAGATGATAATGATTTTAATGTAAAACCAAACATATTTCAACAGAATGTGATGCTACTGGATTTTTGCACCGTGCACTATTTTAGACGCTTACCGACGTTTTAGAAGTGACTGCTGCCTCAGTTATCGGGGTGATATGCCTCTGAAATATCGGTAAACGTTTATCATACTGCACGGCGCAATATCAGCCTGGCTCATAACTGGGAGAGCCTGTGAGGATATCCGACCTCCAGGCCGAGATTTGAGCTCGGGACGTCCCGGGTACGAAGTGCTAACCACTTAGCCGCGACGTACAGTGAGCAGGAAATGTGTGTACAAGAATGCAACCGTGGCCTATTTTAAGCTCTGAGGGACTGAGTAAAACCACAAGGACTTTGTCAAAATTTGCGGTAAATTGTCTGCTCATAATCTATTTATTTTTTTTATTTATTTAGTGTTCTGTCTGACGACAGGTCCATGTGAACAGGATCCTTCCATCCTTTTCTCGGACTGGGACCTGTTCATATACGTTCTTGGCAGATGATCCAGAAGTGGTTTGCCATTGCCTTCTTCTGTGTGTGAATGGAGTAATTGTTGGGATGCCACGGAGGAAAACTCCGTGTTGCCTAGACCACGGCCTTGCCCAACACAAGTTATAAATTCGAACCCGAGACCCCAGGATTACAAGGCCAGCGTTCTAACCGCTAGACCACTGTGGCACGGTTCATAATCTATGTGAAATGTAAAATAAAACAAAGCTGTCCCACTATACGCCATGTAGGCGCTTGGAGGGAGAGTGGTATAGCTGCTACTCATTCTTAACCTCGACACCAGGTGGCGTATGGCAGCGGAGATAATCCTAAAGTTCTCAGATAAATGAAAAAGAACGAAGATAATCCTGCTGTAAATATTTGTTTCATTACATTTAAATCGCGTTTTTTCGTTTACTAACTCAGACCTAGACCTCGCGTGTATTCCTTTAACACAGCTCAACTATTCAGGGTATTATGATGCCATCAAACCGGTTGTGATTCTTGCTTCTGGAATCCTGATCATCACGCGAGATAGTGGTTAACATTCCAGCACCAAATTGATTCTCACACCATCACAAACCTTTCTTCCGATGCAATGAACAAGGTTCTATAACAAAACATTTAATTCATTTGTATCTTGTGTTTTGAATTAAATACAGGTTTGTATGAACTGAGAACTACTTGAGATGGCGTAATTTATTCAGATTAGGAGAATACCTGACTTACATACTGGCTGAAAACGTGTCCTGCCTTGATTTATAATGTTTATTTATTTAAGAGAATGGAAAGGTATAGCTTAGTCCATTTAAGAAGAGTTCATGTCGTACGGGCGTCTGTAGATACATTTATTTATAACTGTGATGTGTCTACAATTAATTATTAGACTGGAAAGGGAAAATCAACATACAACTAATCTGGCTTTCGAGTACAAGGCGTGTAGAATTTTGAAAATTATTCGAGTTTCGGTAGTGATTGCAGTTGACATCTTCAAGGTCAGTATTCTAATGTTTGGATTGGGCGGTGCTGATTGGTGGAACGGAAAGCTATCCGATAGATGAGCATATGACAGAGAAAGAAGGTGACAAAATTAGACAAGTTATTCTTCTCTCATCTGATTAATAAATTAACGTAACGTATTCTGAAGCCAAAACATTGCAGGAGCAAAGGGTCTGCTCCCTTCTGGCTTTGCTACCAATAATTGTTTCCTATTGCGTAGAACTTATTACAGCTAATCGTTTTTTAATCATCCTAATACGAATGAATAAATAGATTAAACAAGTGGGGATTCATACTCCAACTGTCGATGTCGTGATGGATGGTTCTTTTTACCCCTGAGGTCTGCGTTCCGAGTTCCGACAGCTTATCAATTTTCACTAAAAATACACTACTCAAGTGTCTACGTATATGGATGAAATAGTTCCCAGTTCTTAACTTATGAAACTGGACACTAAGAGAGAGGGTGATATTTGCTTTATAATTCCGTGGTCACATTAACAAATCAAAGGTAATTAAGCCACTAAAAATATATTTAATAAAAAAACGTTTACATAATAAAATACTTAAGAACAGACGATGAACTTGAATAACAAAGGCTGCACTATAGGATAAGAGACACGAAGCTAAAATTTAAACAGATTTCAACTGCTATGCGGCAATTATTTATTTTTTTTGTAGTGTTCTGTCTGACGACAGGTCCATATATTATGAACAGGATCCTTCCAAACTCTTCAGGATGTCAGGGACCTGCTCATACATATATACATTCTTGGCAGAGATGATCAGAAGTGGTTTGCCATTGCCTTCTTCTGTGTGTGAGTGAAGTAATTGTTGGGATGCCACGGAGAAACCGGGGAAGCCCCCGGATGAAAACTCCGTGTTGCCTAGACCACGGCCTTGCCCAACACAAGTTATAAATTCGGGCACCGCCGGGAATCGAACCCGAGACCCCCCAGGATTACAAGGCCAGCGTTCTAACCGCTAGACCACCTCATCTTATTATTATTTAGTGTTCTGTCTGACGACAGGTCCATATGAACAGGATCCTTCCATCCTTTTCTCGGACTGGGACCTGTTCATATACGTTCTTGGCAGATGATCCAGAAGTGGTTTGCCATTGCCTTCTTCTGTGTGTGAATGGAGTAATTGTTGGGATGCCACGGAGGAAAACTCCGTGTTGCCTAGACCACGGCCTTGCCCAACACAAGTTATAAATTTGAGCACCACCGGGAATTGAACCCGGGACCCCAGGATTACAAGGCCAGCGATCTAACCGCTAGACGAAGCCTTAAACTAAGAAATTTCAAAATAAATCGCTAATGAAATTCTATGGGTTTGCAATCATTCAGCAGTTTATAATATGGATCCGATGGTAGATGGTAACTTTTCAAACACCTTGTGAAAAATTCCGAATATTTTTCTCTTAATGGATTCATCTAATGGCAAGTTCAGAGAGACGTGGACGAGATTTTACCAACTGCATCCTGTTATGCGAGAAGAAATGATACGCGCGTAGAGGCAGGCGGATTCTGAGAGTGTCAGAGTCTTGAATGTTGTCTCGTTAACAACAGGGGCGAGTCCTCATGTTCGGAGCACGTTTGACCTGTGACCTCATCAGTAGATTTTCCTCTCACGCTGCCAAGTCTTAGAAATAAAACGCGGAATGTTTTGAAAACACGTTTTAGTGGTAATAGATCAAGGGTCTGGCTAGAACAATGTAAATGAACGGGCTTCTTAAAGCTATGCTATTAAAAAGGCACTTTGAAGAGAATAATATGGCGGAGGACAACATCTTTTGATATTCGAGGAACTACTATTCTTCCGTAGCTAATTGATTTGAAGATGTGCCAACTTCTGGCTTTAGTGAGATCACAAATGATGATTCGGGCAATATTTTGAACGAAGCGGTGTCGAAATATTTTAACATCCTGTCACAACATTCCTCTGAAGCACGGATTTTCAACTCTGGGTCTCGAAGCGTTTTGTGTAGCCCACGTAAAACATTTTTTTAACATTGTGTAACCTTAAATAATGATAGTTACTGAAAATAAAGAATAAATACCGTTAATGTTTAACAACAACTTCAGTTGTGTGTAATTTTGTACCACAGTGAAGAATGACAAATAAGAAACTATTGCATGTTTAAGTAACGAATACATGCGATTGGTAACAGGATATTATTAAAAACGGATATTTAAAAATTACTGAGGAAACGCATTGATAGATCTGCCACTAGTGAAAATTATTGAGAAATATACGAACATTTTTGAAATAGTAGACGTAATTTATTATAATTTTTAATAAATTCTCCTTCAGAAGATAAACTTTTAGGGAAAGGTAAAGAAACCTTAGAATAATATCAGTAATGAAGGGAAACAGAAAATACCCTAACTATATCGGGTAATTTTAATTCTTGATGTAGGGACATTTAAATTTTGCCCTGAAAGTGGATTCACCTACACTTTGAGAGAATCAGCTGTGTAAAGTATATCTTGGAAGCTAGCCAAGAGTTTGTTAGTTAAGGATTCTGTATTTATATATTTCCTTCCTTTATCATAGACACATGTTCATGACTTTGGAAACCTTCCAATCAGATTTCAGTATCCTAAGAGTAGGCGTGCTCAAACTACGTACATGTTCCTTATCATTAAGAGTTTCTCACTTATATCCACGTGCATAGATCAAGAATTATTTCCTATAATTTAACTTACGCTAACTAACTAACTAGATGGCTTACCGAACCCGAAGATTCATCACCGAATTAACCAAAGCCCTCCACCAGACCCTGTCCTGGGCCACCAAAATCCAGTCTCCTTCGACTCCTATCTCCCATAGATCCCGCCTGACATTATCCTCCCATCTACGTCTAGGTCTCCCCAGAGGTCTCTTCCCCTCAGGCTTCCCAACCAGTACCCGGTGCACACCTCTTGTCTCATCCATGCGCGCTACATGTCCCGCCCATCTCACTCTTCTCGACTTAATCACCCTGACAATATTGGGGGAGCAGTACAGATTTTTAAGCTCATCATTATGCAGTTTTCTCCAGACCCCATCGTCTTCTCTCCTAGGCCCAAATATCCTCCTCAAACACCTGCAATCTGTGTTCCTCCCTCAGAGTGAGAGACCATGTTTCGCACCCATACAAAACAACAGGCAAGATTATTGTTTTGTATACTTTAATTTTCAGATTCTTAGAAATCAGACGGGAAGACAAAATATTTTGGACTGAGAAGTAGCAAGCATTTCCGGAATTTAGTCTCCTCCTAACTTCCTCACGAGTGTCATTTTGATTTGTTGTTGTTGTTCCCAAATATTTGAACTTTGTAACCCTTTCAAAGGACTTATTAGCTACCCTAAGATAATTCTGCCCGCCTGTCTTCTGATTTAACTTACGCGGTCCTTACAAAACTTAACAATTAGCAAAACTATTTACAGAAATAAATGTAAGAAAATCAAATACATTCTTTTGAATTGTAGATGTGTGCGAGTTTTTCGTACTCATTCCTCCTAATTAAAACTAATACTGACACGATTTGAATTTTATAAAATTATTCAGGTAAAGTTAAAGGTGATCCTGTCATTGAAATAATAACCTTCAGATTAAAGGTTTTGAAGAAATCTTAAAATGAATTTGCTACGTAATTCTTGAACCTTCTTTTCAAATTTGAAACTCCTTCTGATTTTCAGAATACTTTTATACGTGATCCAGTTTTTATTTACTTTTGTGAATGCGTTATCAACTGTTTCATAGACATCGCATCTTTAGTGATCTCGAGAACTGAAAACGCTCATAAACGCGAAATCACATTACAATTCGGAGACCTGTAGCAGAGGAAAGAACATTCAATTACACAAACTGCACTGTGGTTTGCATTTTTTATTCCCACGGCAGTGAAAATGTCGATAGTAGGCTTATGTGTTACGACGATGTGTGTTCTTGTAGGTAGTTACCAGGTTACCAGGTTAAAAATTCGAAAATGTTTAATATGAATCATTTGGTACGTACGTAACACCACGCACGCGCGTAGTTAATGTCTGAGAAAGTTACAAATTAAGCGTTAATCACTACAAATGGAAACTCTAAACAGCCCGAACCATTACGTAACAATTCCTTTCGTGTTATGAAATGTTTAAAGCTTTCCACAATGTCAACACCGTTCTAAAATTCTTCCTTCGTAAGAAATACTTCATTGTAAGTACAATATGTCAGCTCTGGGCATGGGTCAATGACAACGCCCTCATGTTGTTAGCGTTGAAGATTCTGTACATAACCCATCGCGTATTGCAACATCAGACAGAATACAGGAGGTAATTTATACGTGAGCATTACACTCTTATAAGACGATAAAAGTTATGCCCACTGCATGTGAAAGATTACAAAGGATAATGTCTCTACCTCCTGGTGTTTAACCCACTTCAAATTCACCTACCGCATTCCAATCTAACAAAAATAACTTCTGAAAAGCAAACAGATAGAGGTCTTGAATGTTATAAGATGTCACAATCAAAAATAACAACGCAAGTCAGGGTGTTGCAACTGAATTATGTACGTGGTTGGTGTAACAACTGGACACAAAGGGTGGAAGGTTATGTTTTGTGTGGTTATTTTAATGTCAAGTATACATTTATTTTGCGTTGATAAGAAATAACACATTATAAAGTCTTACTCAAGAAATACTCAATACGAAAAAATGTATTTTTTTTTCTATAAAAAAAGTTGGGTTTGTAATTCAATTCAATTCAATTCAATTAATTTATTTACGTGTTTGCCAATAACAGGCAAACACTGATAATATATACAATAATAGTGAAATAATAATGAATAATATTACACAAACGGATTAATTAAACTTATACATTTACAGTATTAAATATAACAGCCAAGTACAGGCAAACCCAAAATAGAAACAATATTAAGACAGAGCAAAAAATGAAGGAATATAAATAAAAACAAATAATCCACCTAGGGAACACTAATATAAATGTACGTCGTTAAAGAAATACAAAAAAACAGATAATCTGTTAACTTAATTTCCCAACTCGAAGTTCAAAATGTGTTGGCAGACAGCTGAGTAGCTGCTAATTATCTTTGACTCATTCAATGGACAGCCAAGAGTCTGACAGAGCAGTGTTAAGCTTTGTTGGTTTCAGAGAACGAAATTTCTTATATCAATGCGTCTCACTGTCATGAACGCAAGGGTTTTTCAATAACTTACAGAGAACAATATAATTTTTATTTAAAATTTCTTATAATTAAGATAATAAAATATCATTCATGTTCCATATCGATTGATCGATTTACATTTCGGAACAATCAATCGATCAATCGATATGGAACATGAATGATATTTTATTATCTTAATTATAAGAAATTTTAAATAAAAATTATATTGTCATCAGACGGATTAAAATAAATAATTGATATGATATTCACAATTAGACGCAATTACACTATCTTATGAACTTACAGAGAGTAAAATCGAAATTCACAACACATTTAAGAGCCGTGGTATTTGGTAACTTATTACAAAGGAAATAGTTTTATACCAAAAATGACACTATTATCTTTTTATGGAAAAAATTAACAGTTATAAACTTACGTACATAACTTTCCGTTGTGTACGTATATAAAATATTTTGGTTACTAAGTGAGTTTGACTGGCAGCTAGGAATTTGATATTGGATCATGGCTACCACGAAATGAATTTAGCATTATAAATATAATTTAACTCTCAGTATAAAGCTTGAACTATCTTCATTATCATAATGTATATAATTTGTTTACAAGTCATTCTTAATTACGTGTTATCGGAACAAATTTTCTTGCATGTTTTGTAGATAATACGTAGATACGTAGACAGATACATCGACATCTTATTACGGGAAGTTTAAATTGTTCAAGGTATATTTTAAAATTATCTAACAAGGAAGGGTGGAGAAAGTTTTTCAGTTTAGAACTTTTCCGGGCAACGCCCGGTCGCAATTTTGATAAAAGTTGAAGGGACTTACGACGTTCTGGAATGGAACAGAAGAAGGTAGATGAACGATAGTTGTATTCATTCGGAATTTTGAATTTGTTTTCATAAATAATATTTTAAAATTCAGTTCTTACGTCAGAAAAAGAATCATAACTCGTCCCCACTACAACGACTGATTAATTATGCTTGTATAAATAATTCTTGTCCATTTTGATAATCTTATAAAACCTTTACGCGCAATGTATGGATAAAATTCTGAGTTACTGATTGTTAAGTCAGATGATTCTTGGTTTTAATAGAATAAATAATTTACGAACAATCCATGAATAAGTGAAAAGTGCCAGGTAAAACAAGGTGGACGAACTTCTTTGTGTGATGTCACGATTCTGAATTTTTGCTTTGAGACTGGAACAAATGTGACAGAGTGTACAGGAAATGTGATCACGAAATTGGCGTGTACCAATATTAATCTTCGGGATACGTACGGCCTTCTTACCCCCATTCTATTCTAGATTTTACCTTTGTGGAATATATTTCACTTCGTTGTGAGTGAATTTCACGAAGTGCAATAGCGAAAACGCGTTTAGGGGCAAGTCGTGTCTCTATGTCCGTCTGTCCAGTCTACTCAAATCGAAAACCATTTCGACAGATTTTGATGAAATTTGATTTGGATGTTGTGCTATTCTGTAGGACCTCAAAATCATACGTTTGAATTTTCTACGAGTAGTTATAAAAAATGGAGGATGCAGAATTTCGTGATGTAGACACCGAGGTGTTTTCGCTGTGGTGGCAAAAGTGGGAACTGTTAGGTCTTTCTCATGATTCACAAATATTATTTTCATCACTTAAAACACGTATTTATTAAAATTATCATCAGACAACAGTTGTCTAATATATATGTCGACAGAGCTGAAGATATAACCATTAGAATCAAATGACCGTCAAGTGTTTGTTCTCCTAAATAAAGTTTGAAATTCAAGAGTGCACTAATCCTACAAAAATTAGAATCTTTAACTCCAGCGTGTTGGCAGTACTGTTATATGGATCGGAAACATGGATGGTGTCTGGCTCCGACTCAAACCAATTGCATGTCTTCATAAACAAATGCTTACGTAAAATATTACGTATATTTTGGACAAAAAATATATTATTATTATTATTATTAACTAATAATAGGACCGTACTGACCAGAAAGGAATCAGACATATTATAATTTACCTCAAGTAGAAGTGAATTAATCACACTCTTAAGAAGAGAACATAACCTCAATCAGCGAATGCACACTAGATAGGAATACTCAAGGGAACAGAAAAGAGACAGACTCAAAGAAAAGTGGAAAGATCGGTACAAAGGTAAGTTGCAGTACCGGCAAAACATGGAGGGTATTTAAGCTCATGGTTCAGGACGGACATCCAATTGGAACAGTTTCGTACTCCTGCCATGTATAGTTCTGATTCCATCCTGTAGGAGGCAGTTTCTGCGTTGACGACGAAATCTCACCAACATCAAAGCTATTTCCATTTCTCGTTATATAAGTAAAATCTGGCTCCTCGTTTTTGGAGGTTGTTTCAAAATTGACAGGAAATTTGTGCATTCCCGTTTTAATGTACGAGTAAGACTCGGAGGTAGGGATTAGCTCTATCGATTCGGACCAACAGAGTACCTGATGGCGGAGATAGACTCGCGTCTTCGGAACGTCGTGGTTTTAATTGATTTTATTTAGTCTTGTACGATGGATAATATCCAGAAAACAGTTTAATTACTGATGTTATTAATTATTTAAGTAGTAAGTTTTTTTATTCTGGTTATCCATCACTTAATTCTCTCCTTTTTGCTATTGTGACACTTTCGACTTGTTATTTATGCAACATGTTTCAGCTACTGTATAGCCATCATCAGGTCGTTAATTTTATTACATGTATATTTGCAATATAAAATGTTATTCTGGTAAAATTTAAGAAATTTTAAACATATATGCGTCTGTAAACGATTGGAGATTCCCTCTTGTAGTGTGATATTTTAAAATGTTATAAATTTTAACACAATGTAAGTTTGTTTACAAACACTGTATTAACTTTTATATGGACTTGATGATTGCTGTACAGCAGCCGAAACACTTAGTCCAAGCAACAAGAAAGTCTTTCTCAATATAGAAAAATAATTGTGTAAGTGACAGACAGAAAATCAATTAATTAGAAAAACTTCGCTGTGTTATATATCATAAAAATCTTTAGAACGGTTTTCGAGTTATTAATTACTGATAAGACAGACATGTGACGAAGGTAACAGTGGTTTCTTTTGCAAAATAAATTTCGAAAGCGCCTAAAAGTTATGTAAAACCCTGAAATAAACTTAACAAAGTTAGATGTAGCGAAATCTCAGTTTTATTGCTGTGTAACTTATTACAAGAGAATGTCCTAGAACCTAGCGCCCACTGGTAATACCTTAAACGATGTGCGTCCTCAACGCAGGACTATCAATGATTTTAGCTTACCTGCATTTCTATACGCCTACACACTCACGTATGGCCATTTAACTTGTAACCAGATTATTTACGCTTTCACGATATATTATTCTTCATCCTGTGACAATCCTGTCTCTGGGTAATGGCGTAATGTATTGTAGACATTCACCGAATTATTTATCGTCTGTCATTGAAATCAGAACGAAAACAGGTGTGAGTATCATTTAAAATCATTAGGAATTGACATCTTTTAAATTACAACTACTAAGCCCTTGAAACACGAAGTTCAGTTAGATAATATTTAAAAACTTGCATTCTTCCTGAAAGTAAAATCACTACGAGATTTGAGACGATAGAAGAGATTCAGGCAGAATCGCAGATGGTGCTTGACAGGCTGACAAAGAAAGATTTCCAGGGATGCTTCCAGGCTTGGCAGCGGCGCTGGGATCGTTGTGTTAACTCCCAGGGGAACTACTTCGAGGGTGATGGATGAATTTAATACCTGAGATAAGTGTACGGGTTTTTATAGGCGCAGTCTTGAAACTTTCTGATCGCACCTCGTATATTTCCTATACGAAGATCAAATGGTTATTGCTGCTTAGGAAAATAATCTCTATTTACTCTAGGAATTAAACGAAATCTACGAACAAGCTGCACTCTGTGAGAGGAATGCATAATTACTTAATGTTAAATCAGGTTTTTGATGTATTTTACACTATGATTTAAAGCGTTCTCTCACAAGAAAATAATCATTGAATATACCACTGGGTAGAGTTAATTATTTGCGTTGCAGGAAGAAATATAGCTAGAGTACTGAGTTGGCTCGGGGGACATTCAATAAATTCTCATATATAATAACGTGCTTGCCTTTAAAACAAAACAGTTGCCCACCCGTATGTGATTTAAGACGCACGCAAACAAGATGTCTCTTGTTTCTACGAAAATATACTTGTGGTAGATAAAACAGAGAGCCAAAACCTGTGTTAACCGACGTCTATATCGAGAGCCATGAAGGAAACATTAGACAGTTGTCCTACGAGTAAAACTGACTTAAGAGAACGTTAACCAATTAAAGTTTCAAGTTTGGCGTACGAAATGAATATTAAAATACTTATATGGCGAGATTTGGGGTTCTCACGGCTGCGTGTATGATGATGGATGTTTTGTGGGTTGTCGAAACGCGTAGTCTGTGTAAACGTTTACTGATATTTGTGTGTTCCTGCTGCCTCAATGATCAGAACGATGAGTTAGCCGCGCGCGAGGCAGAATAATACGAGGTGCGATCGGAAAGTTTCAAGACTGTGTCAATAGAGGGCGAACCGGAAGTAGGACGAGCTTCTGCCGCTAGGGGATGCGGCCTACATTCATAGTGAATCAGTGTGCTAGCCGGCATCATCGAATTAGCATTTGTTTCTTAGTTACGGGCGTTTTGGTAGTGCATTACACCGACCCTCCTGCGATTTCGGAATGGCGTGTGCATCAAATTTTGCCAAAGACTCGCCAAAACGGCTACGGAAACCTATGAAATGCTAAAGCAAGCATTTGGGGAGTCCGCAATGGGTCGTGCACAAACTTTTGTGTGGCATTCACGTTTTAAAAATGGCCGAACCTCTGTCGATGATGACGAGCGTTCTGGACGACCATCTTCGAGCACAACGCCCGAAAATGTTACGAAGATCGACGTCGTACCATCAACGACTTGTGCGACATTGTTGGGATAGGCTATGGGACCTGTCAGCTGATTCTAAAGGAAGAACTCCCCATGCGACGCCAAGGCTCCTGTCTGAGGACCAGAAGCAGAATCGACTTCTCGTTTGTCAGGAGCTCAAAGATCTTGCAAGAACCGACCCCAACTTCCTTTCTAAGCTCCGTGTGACTTCTTCCTCTTCCCAAAGATGAAAATTCAGCTAAAGGGAAGGAGATTTGAGACGATAGAAGAGATTCAGGCAGAATCGCAGATGGTGCTTGACAGGCTGACAAAGAAAGATTTCCAGGGATGCTTCCAGGCTTGGCAGCGGCGCTGGGATCGTTGTGTTCACTCCCAGGGGAACTACTTCGAGGGTGATGGATGAATTTAATACCTGAGATAAGTGTACGGGTTTTTATAGGCGCAGTCTTGAAACTTTCCGATCGCACCTCGTACATTCTAAAACGTCGGTAAATTTCTACTAGGGTACATGGAAGAACAACCCAGATGAGAGCCATCTAAATTAAGAATAACTACATTTACTTCTGTCTTAATGTTATAATTAATTGAAGCAACATAAGGGTTTCCTTCCACATCCACAGGATAATACAATTAAATGTTTTTCATTGTCTGTGCATGGATTCGCATAACACCTTACAGCAATGTCTGCAAATGATCCTGCGGACAATGCCTGTTATAACACTTCCCATCAATCATAGTCACATAACAAACAAACAGAACACACAACAAAAGAATGAGTTAAACATCTTGAATGTAATTATGAAGCCGTCATCTAGCCCATTCTTAATAACCAATCGATAAGAGTTTAAAGTCAAGCTAGCTACCTTTCAATGTAATAGTTCGAATATAACAGATGCTTGTTCTGACCGACAGGATAGCTTTCTATATTTCTATAGCCTGAAGACAATAAACTATTAATCACATTCAACAAAAAACATAACCTCTACAGACACAATAAGACTTCATAAGACTTACGCTGTCTCTGTCCTCTGATTGTGTTTCTCATCCCAAATGCTTGGACAAACGATTTATCACAAGTAGTAAGGATCTTGCCTTCTCGAAGGTATCACCACCTTGTCGAAGGCAATCTGCCGGGTGAGGAGGCTTGCGTGCTCAAATGACCCTTAGGGCTATGCCGGCCTGAGCTTCGGCTCATGGTAGGGTCACCCAAGCCGGACAGGTCTAAGGAGATGCGCTAGACTAAGAGTGATACCCTGGTCCTCCAGGTTGGGGGTTGGGTGTAGGGCTAACAACCTTTCACCTTTAAAAAAAATATGTGTTACGAAAAAATCAACCAAGCCTCGGATCAGGACGGACTCTTTGGCACGACCACGGCAATTGAAAAAGGACATGAGATTTGGTACCTGGAACATTAGGAGCCTCTATAGGGCTGGGGCACTGAAATCAGTGTGTAGGGAATTAGGGAATTATAAGTTAGACTTAGTGGCAGTGCAGGAAGTGCGATGGGAGGGGGAGGGCACGATCCCAGTGGACAATTTTACATTTTTCTATGGAAAGGGGAATGACAATCATCAGCTAGGGACGGGTTTTTTTGTTCATAGCAGAATTAGGGCAGCAGTTAAGAGAGTAGAATTTGTTAGTGACAGGTTGTCTTACGTAATTTTGGAAGGACGTTGGTGCGACATCATTGTCCTTAATGTTCATGCCCCAACTGAAGACAAAAGCGATGATATCAAGGATAGCTTTTATGAAGAATTGGAATCAGTATTTGATACATTTGGCAAGTATCACATGAAAATTCTGCTAGGAGATTTCAATGCAAAAATTGGGAGGGAGGATGTCTTCAAACCCACAATAGGCAGCGAGAGTCTCCATGCACTTAGTAATGATAATGGCGTCAGAGCAGTGACCTTCGCTACGTCAAAAGATTTAATTGTAAAAAGTACAAAATTTCCACACCGTGATGTTCATAAATACACTTGGACTTCCCCAGATGGCAGAACACACAATCAAATAGATCATGTTTTAGTAGATAAGAGAAGGCAGACAAATGTAATTGATGTGAGATCATTCAGAGGAGCAGATTGCGACACTGATCATTATCTGGTGGTAGCAAAAGTGAGGGAGCGGCTTTCAGTAAGTAGACGAACTAAACAAAATTTTGACACAGAAAGATTTGATTTGAAAAAATTAAGTGAGGGAGAGGCAAAGGAACAATATCAAGTTGAAATTTCGAATAGGTTTCAAATTTTAGAGACAAATGAGGATAATGAAAGTGTGGACATCAACAGGGAGTGGGAAAATGTCAGAAACTGCATCAAAATTTCAGCAAAAGAGAAACTAGGATACTACAGGAGAAAGCAAAATAAACCGTGGTTTGATGAAGAATGTTCAAAATTAATAGATCGAAGGAAGCAAACAAAATTTCAATGGTTGCAGAACCCAAACAAAACAAATGCGGATAATCTATGTAACGTGAGACGTGAGGCTAGTAGAACCTTTAGGACTAAGAAAAGGGAATACCTGAAGGGCAAAATTGCTGAACTTGAGACAAATAGTAAGGAAAAAAACATCAGAGACCTGTACAGAGGCATTAATAACTTTAAGAAAGGATATCAACCCCAGACTAATTTGGTAAAGGATGATAGTGGCAATTTGCTTGCAGATCCAATAAAAATTGTGAATAGGTGGAAAAATTTCTTTAGCGAGCTCTTAAATGTTCATGATACTGGTGATATTAGACAGATTAAAATGCATACAGCTGAACTGTTGGTGCCAGAACCTAGCTTAGATGAAGTGGAACTAGCCATTGGGAAGTTGAAAAGTTATAAATCTCCAGGAATTGATCAGATTCCGGCCGAATTAATTAAAGCAGGTGGCAAAGGGTTGCATATGAGGATCCATAAGCTTATTCAGTTAATTTGGGATAAGGAAGAGATGCCACATCAATGGAAGGAATCCATAATTATTCCTATTTATAAGAAGGGGGACAAGACTGAGTGTGGTAATTACCGAGGAATATCGCTGCTATCAACCTCATACAAAATTCTATCCAACATTCTTTTGGCAAGATTAACCCCATATGCGAATGAAACTATTGGGGATCATCAGTGTGGGTTCAGACGAAACAGATCAACGATTGATCAGATCTTTTGCATTCGTCAGATACTAGAGAAAAAATGGGAGTTCGGTGGGACTGTACATCAGTTATTTATAGATTTCAAAAAAGCCTATGACTCTGTGAAGAGAGAAGTGCTATATAATATTCTTATTGAATTTGGTATACCAAAGAAGCTAGTGGGTCTAATAAAAATGTGCTTAAATGAAACCTGCAGCAAAATTCGAGTAGGTAAATATGTATCTGAGACATTCCTCATCAAGAACGGTCTAAAACAAGGAGATGCTTTGTCTCCCTTGCTCTTTAACTTTGCGCTAGAATACGCCATCAGGAAGGTCCAAGGTAGGCAGGAGGGTTTGCAATTGAACGGGACACATCAGCTATTGGCATATGCTGATGATGTTAATTTATTGGGGGACGATATAAATACAATAAAGAGGAACGCAGAAGTTTTACTAGAGGCTGGTAGACAAGTGGGGCTGGAAGTAAATTCAGAAAAAACTAAGTACATGTTAGTATCTCGTCATCAGAAGACAGGCGGGCAAAATTATCTTAGGGTAGCTAATAAATCCTTTGAAAGGGTTACAAAGTTCAAATATTTGGGAACAACAATAACAAATCAAAATGATACTTGTGAGGAAGTTAGGAGGAGACTAAATTCCGGAAATGCTTGCTACTTCTCAGTCCAAAATATTTTGTCTTCCCGTCTGATTTCTAAGAACCTGAAAATTAAAGTATACAAAACAATAATCTTGCCTGTTGTTTTGTATGGGTGCGAAACATGGTCTCTCACTCAGAGGGAGGAACACAGATTGCAGGTGTTTGAGAATCGGGTGTTGAGGAGGATATTTGGGCCTAAGAGGGAAGACGATGGGGCGTGGAGAAAACTGCACAATGACGAGCTTAAAAATCTGTACTGCTCCCCCAGTATTGTGAGGGTGATTAAGTCGAGAAGAGTGAGATGGGCGGGACATGTAGCGCGCATGGATGGGACAAGAGGTGTGCACCGGGTACTGGTTGGGAAACCTGAAGGGAAGAGACCGCTGGGGAGACCTAGACGTAGATGGGAGGATAATCTCAGGCGGGATCTATGGGAGATAGGAGTTGAAGGAAACTGGATTTTGTTGGCCCAGGACAGGGTCCGGTGGAGGGCTTTGGTTAATTCGGTGATGAACCTTCGGGTTCGGTAAGCCATCTAGTTAGTTAGTTAGTTAGTTAGTAAGGATCTTGTCTTCGACAGCTAGAACTATTTTTTTAACTGTAAAGGAAAGGCTAAAATATTTCAGTACTGTAAATTCTCCGCTTGGCCGTTTTAACAACAAATAAAAACTGTCATCATAAATTAATGTAAAATGTAAATGTAAAAGTTGTATTTAATACTGGATAAGTAACTACGACAAACTGACAGCAATGCGTCACACTTTCATTTCTGAAAAGAGAACTTACCTCTATAGGCGAATCGTATGATTCAGAAGACAAATTTTATGTAAGATTGTGAAGGTCCTTGTAGCAAACTCCAGGAAACAACATTCTCCTTTACAAGCAACGTGCAACAGAAACATAAAAAAAATATATTAAAAGTAGGAAATTTTCGGCCGGTCATTAAATGTTCCGCCTTTTATGGAACCAAAGGGGTCATCACTGTGTCAACAAGCACGTCCCATTTGACACTTTCGTGACGTAGTTGAATCAGTTCACGTTATTACGTCATATTCCTTCAAGATCAATGCGTCTTCAGACTCATCCCTTCCCCTTAGGATTTCCGAATAAAAATTTGAATGCATTTCTCATGTTCCTAATGCGAGGCACGTGTTCCGCTCTTAACAGACCAAATTTATTTCCTTTCGGAGAACTTTCTCGAGAGTCCTTGTCGTTCTTTCTCGATAATTTTGATGCCTAGTAAACAAATTGCATAACATTGTTTGATTGATTGGCGACGATGACAAATCACGAATTTTATATTAAAATAATATTGTGATTAATATTAATAAAGGTATTTTACATAAAATAATAATTATTCGTGTTTTTTTCCCCCGTCTAATCACAATTGTATATAAATAAAATTATACATAAGATATTAAAATATCATTTACATATTTGGTACAACCAAATATGTAAATGATATTTTAATATCTTATGTATAATTTTATTTATATACAATTGTGATTAGACGGAAAAAACACGAATAATTAAATTTTAATTCACAATATGACGCAATTATATCAACTTGTAAAATAATAATATGAAATACGACAGTTTTAAAATTGTTATTTTTAGATAATTTTACAACCACATGTTTTACATTAGGCATATTATAAAAATACGATATGTCGACACAAATCTGCGATGTTACAATTTGTCTTGGGTCGTAGGCCTCTCTTAACACGTTAGCTTTCATTGAGGTTACAGACGCCACAGTGCTGCCAACCTCTTCAAGCGGTGTCTTCAGCGTATTTCTTACTGTAAAGAAAGATTAAATGAAGACAGGCAATGTCTCTTGTTCGTTAAAATAACATTCGTAAAATTGTTTATCGACATTCAGTGTTTAACGCCAAGGCGTTAAGTGTTTTGGTACCAAATGGGACGCGGGCAATATAAAACATATATGACACTATTTGCAACCAGTTACAGCAGTCATTATATGCATGAAAGGCATCTGTAAATATTCCCTGAAGCTATGAGCGCTTTTAAGATATAAGGTGGCATTTTAAATTTGCATACAACACTTAAAAACCTGCACATAAAATTAACTACTGAAGAATATGAAAGTAACCAGCAGTGGGCAACAATCAGCTTTCCATATCGGCGAGTCTGAAGATGGCCTGTAGTCTGATAGAAGTTTACCGGCGTTTCAGAGGTGCTTTTTGACTCCATCTTCAGGACGATAAACTACCAAAGTACACTTTGCTACAACCCAGAGAACAGCCATCTCTGAATGTACGTGACGTTTTTCTCTGACGGAAGAACGTATATGACAACTCTCAATTGAATTTAATCTGCATGAATGTCTAATAAAACTTTATACAAGTTAGAATTGCCCGACATACGAGTATTTCGGTTCAATCCCGCTATCCATAGGGGCATTTATACGAGTCAGCGATCTTAAAATAAATAAATAAATACCACGTAGGTTATAGAGCCACGGTGGTCTAGCGGTTAGAACGCTGGCCTTGTAATCCTGGGGTCTCGGGTTCGAATTTATAACATGTGTTGGGCAAGGCCGTGGTCTAGGCAACTCGGAGTTTTCCTCCGTGGCATCCCAACAATTACTCCATTGACACACAGAAGAAGGCAATGGCAAACCACTTCTGGATCATCTGCCAAGAACGTATATGAACAGGTCCCAGTCCGAGAAAAGGATGGAAGGATCCTGTTCATATGGACCTGTCGTCAGACAGAACACTAAATAATAATAATAATAACCACGTAGGTTGCATTGAAACTTTGAAATTATTATTGCTTCTTTATAAGATTCATAAGTCAGGAGCACGAAGATTGTGTTCACAACTTCACCTTTCCTTATTTCAAAGTTTAATTCTGTGCATTCCTTATAATTATTGTAGATCTTCTGGGTTCGAATCTTAAGCCCAAGAGACCGATTATTCCATACATTTTCTGGCATTCATTGATTGTAGATTGTTTTAAATAAACTGTATAACCACATTCTTCCATATCCTTCCCGATTCTTCATTCCCATCCACCTTACCATCTGACGCTTCAACTATACAGCAGACAGCGTCATAGAAATAAGTTCAGAAGGAAATTATATTAGCTGCAAACGAAGATAATTTTCTTAACCGTAACCAATCGCGGCAATTTCTTGTAATAAAATAGATCTCGTGGAGTTTATTACTACAAATATTTGAACTAATGATTATAGGACTGTTTATAAACCACGTGGTCTAGATGTCATTACCATCGTGATCTTCGAATAGACCAACTTCGAATATCATCCGCGTCCCTCATTCTCTTGCCAAACAAAATTGTCGAGAGACTGAAATCCATTAGTCCATCCGATCCGTACAAAATCCATACCAAATTTCAGCCAAGTCTGCAAAAAAAGTTTTAAATAGAGAAACAAAACTGGATTCTATTCAAATATTATACGGTAAAGTAGAATTTAATGTGTTCTGAACTGTGTTAATAATTTAAGTATATGTTTCGGTTGTTCGAAAATTAAATAATCTTATAAAGTAAGAACTTTTCCACCTTCCACGGACTAGGATCAATTGTGTTCCGACAGCATGGCCATATTTTTTAATATTATGGACTTAGAAGTATTTACGCTTTATTTCAGAACCTGTTAACAACCGTCATATCTCTGCTGAGCTTACAATGTCTGGTTTCCTCATCTACAATTGGCGGACACCGTCGCCAGGCACGCCAACTGTCTCCAACAGACGACCAGTGCAACCACTCCTTCCATAGCTTCTTGTGCAACCCAGCACCCAGACCAAGAACAACGAATCCTGAGGGAGGTTCTACCTTCCCTGTGAAGCAAGAGTCAAAATCTTCTGTTATTGTTCCTGCCCCTTCGTTCGGGATCAGAACCATAGCAGCACCACCAGCGATACAACCGGACTCTTCAAATTCACCGGAACAGACAATAGACGATCCATCGTTTGCTAACTGTGAGCAACACTCAGTTGTTGTGAAAACATCAACAACTCCGAAGAATGTACATATACTGGGCGAGAGTTCTTTTGCGAGAGAATCTAAATTATCCCCAGGACCTTACTTGCCTCCTCGTGAATCACCGTCACCTTCATCAACGTTTCTGCAGCCAATTGAAATATCTCTGCCACCTCACCTGCCAGAAAAGGAAATTGAATCAACTCCGAAACCTTTTCTTGAAACGTATCACAAACCATCAGCAACGATTTTGAGCAATGAAAACGTTCTACCCCCGTTCCAAAGTCGAAACTCCCAATCGACCACAATTTCACCTCGTCGTCCAAGTCCTAAACCCGAGAGACCACAGATCGAAGGACAGGAAGGAAGTGCTCCAGAATCAGTAATTGCTACGGATAATGAAGTTGATAGTTGCAAACATTCTTTTCACAGTTTTTTGTGCACTACATCTTCATTTTCTAGAAGCAGGAGACCATTTAATAATTTGGGACAACCACCGTCTTCTCCATTGACAGGAGAAAGTTCTTTTGGACGTCCATCGAAGTTGTTACCTCCTGTAGCTCGGCCATCTTCTCAGGAAACTAAGATATCAGTCGCAGAGAAAACAGTTCCGATAACCGAAAGATCACGTACAACTTTGACACCTGCATTGAAATCAATAGCACCTCTAACAGATTTGAACATTTTTGCCGAAGCAGCTCAAAATCCTGTTCAATTATTGTCACTTCAAGATCAGAAACAACCGGATATTTGTAAAGACGCATTTCACAGTTTCCTTTGCCAACCAATAAATTCATCTCGAAGAAGACAAAAATATGGTGAAAGATATCAGAGTTCCAATAAACTAACACGTGACCCGTCTGTTCCTTTAAGAGCAGACAGCTCTTTCAATCAACCTTCCAAATTATTACCCATTTTGAACCAACCCCTCACTACTTTGGCACCAAGTACCTCGTTCTCTCCACACTTCACACCAGAAACTGACAGTTTATACCAGAAACCGGCGATCTCGTGTAATCACACAAAACCACCCCAGACAACGAACACACCCTTCGTGATTGTGTCTAGTACAACACCACCGATACTAGCTCCGAAACCAGAGAGTACATTCATTCAGGCTGCTAGGTTACCGTTTCCAAAAACCCAGTTCTCTACATTGCGTACAAGTGAACCACAAACCTTTGTTCGTAACGACCCAGCGGCACAGACTCCAGATGTAACTGTTCTAAGACCGAACCATGATGTTAATCACGACCATAGCCATGCCCATGATCACGGACATAATCACCATCGGATCGACATATGTAAGGATCCTTTTCACAGTTTTCTATGCACGCCTGTCATCCCGTCTAAAAGAAGACGACCTACAGGAGAACTTCCAGCAAGGTTTAGAAATGCAGCAGATCGAAATATTTTAGAGGCAGGTTCTTTCAACCAGCCCACAAAGGTCATTCCACCTGACACGAAAAGTGTGACAATTATACCACCTTCAATAATCACAAAGAGTTCATTTCCATCAAATGTACCGACCTACTCTCCCCAGGAGAATGATCATCGACTCCAATCTTCAAAAAACAGTCGTGTAAGATTACCACCACAGCCGGCAACTCAAATTCGGTCACAAAATGATGACCCTTGTAATCGTATATTTAACACTTTCTTATTCGAGAAAAATGGATCGATAAGAAATTTATCTTCAGCGGAAGCTTTGTCACTGCCTCGTTCTAACCTGGAAGGTGCAAGTTCTTTTGATAACCCCTCAAAAGTCTTACCATCATTGACCTTAAATCCTCAGGGTACTGAATATAAAAACTCAAATCAAGGCTATGAATATAATCCACCACCAAACGCACTTCAAGATCCAAGTCATTCGTTACGGGGAGAGAGTACAATCGGTCAGACATCAAAAATAGTTGTACCTGTTAGTTCAACAGGAAGGAACAATGAAAATCTATCATTTGCATCCAGGTTTAAAGAATTTCCTGGATACAGTTATCAGGAACCATCGAAAACTTTCCAGTACCCAATATCAACATTACCATCCACAACAACACGCGTTACGACAGAGGGTACTTCTGGACAAGGCACAGGGAATCATGAAATCTCACAAGGTTACAATTACCCGAAACCACCTCCAGATCAACAAATTTTACCTTCAGGGTATAATTATCCTATACCTGCACAATCGTTTCAGTATCCAGAAAGTTTACGAGAAAGTAGTTCGATTGAATTCAGGAAAACTCTTCCTTCAGTTTATTTTAATGGGCAAAATACAAAAGAAGGAGCTTATCAAACACGAAATCCTGAAGACGCTTACACCACAACTGCAGAACTGGATATTCGACCAAGGTCTTTTGAGAAAACAGATCAGAACTGTGATCACTCGTTGCCCCGAAGAGCTTACGTCGACACACAAGGGTCCTCGGCTCCATCTTCTCCGTCTGAATTTGTGAGAGGACTTTCAGGCACAGCGAGTGTCCTCGCGGCTTCCAACGAACTTCCAGACAAATGCAATCACCCATTTCTCGGATACGTGTGCAAGAGATCAAGCGATGGTAAAACTCACAAGTGAAACAGCTCAATGTATCTGTAAATACCTTGCTCTTATATCTTATAAAACACTAAATTGTTAGTAATATATTTTTTATTTCCGTCTATACACAAACTTAGTTTTTAAAATTGGTGTTATTAAAGTTAAAATTTAAAACTTAAAATTTAAACCTTAAATATTAATATTATTCCATCTATTTACCATTTTACATGGTATTTACTTCTATGTACCCGATAAAAACCCTACCCCTGAGGTACATAGTGTAGTGGCTATTTCCGTAATATATTTTGTTTCTAATATGTATTATATAGTTTCATTATGAGAGATGACTGTATATTTTACATCAGCGTCTTTTGAATGATGTATGAAGATCCTAAAATTGTGGTTTTCTGAAGTTCCCTGATGTCGTGTTCGTCCGGGATTTGGCCAAATATTTTCTGAGTGACTTAGAGAGAGTTCCAGTTGCTCTTATAATTATTGGGAACTTCTGCCTTCACTTACCACATCCATTATACTTCAATGAGAAGATCCTTGTAATTAAAGATCTTCTACTCTTCCTCCTTAATCACATTCCTGTCAGTCGGTATTGTTATGTCAATTAAGAGGCAAGTACCATTTTTGTTTCGGATTATAATATCTGCTTTGTTATTTAGAATATTTCTATCTGTTTTGACTTGTTGGTTCCACAAAATAGTTATCTGCTTATTCTCACTTATCTCAACTACCTTCGGGATGTGTTTCTTTTCTATAATTATTGTTATTGTGTTACTTGCTACGTAAAAAATAACCATACTGAATGGTATAAAACTCTTTTTCATTTAATTATGTATCGAAGGACTCTTAAAATTTCTATCGTCGAATTATTTTTTTAAAACGGAATATTCCAAAACGATGTATACACACAAGATTAATATTCCGTATCATAATTTGTACACATCTTTTTTGGGATACCATACGTAGTATGAAATTCTCTCTAGTGAATTCAAGAATTCCTTGGAGTAATAAATGTTTGTAGAAAATCTAATCAAATATAGTTGCATTGTAGCTCGCTCCATCCATCCATCTGTAATTTTTTTTTTTTGAAAATGGAATGTCATATTAGCAGAATCTGTGTGATTTTTCTTAAAAAAATATTTCGACTCCAGACCGACGCCAAATTCAGACATGGTCAGACTGCTCTATAGGCGTCACCGAACATCATTTTCGTATCTTGCTACCACAGTCGCAACCATCAGATTTGAAATTATTATTTTCAACATCGCTTGTCCAGTAAACCTTGACGGACATTGGCTGTTGTATTAGGTGAAGATAATTCTTTTATAAATGTTATAAAAAAACAAATCAAATTTTAAAATTATACATGAACTTTTATTAGTAATTAGAATTATAAAAACTGTAGTCACAATTATAATACACAGTAAGCAGAGACGCTAGATTATCACACTACATTAAAGAACCAGACGTGGTCTTTTAGTCATCAAGCAATGCCGAAGCTTTGGGCCCTTTTAGTACTGAGGCTGCTGTTGGCCCTCGGATGGTCCAAAATTGTCGTAAGATTTGCCACTTCGAGCCCTGTCGTCGTCGTACTGACTCTGCTGTCCGTGGCGACCTGGAAGATGGAAATATCAACACAGACTGTGCATTGCAGTCAGTCGCAAAGCTATCAAAATGTATCATCATTCACGTATAATGAGTCCGTAATTAAACAACGTCACATAGAGGCCTAGGTAACCCTCCTGTGTACGAAGGTTACATACTTTTATTTTCGAATGTTGTGAAACCGAATTTATTTATTTTTATTTGTAGTGTTCTGTCTGACGACAGGTCCATATGAACAGGATCCTTCCATCCTTTTCTCGGACTGGGACCTGTTCATATACGTTCTTGGCAGATGATCCAGAAGTGGTTTGCCATTGCCTTCTTCTGTGTGTGAATGGAGTAATTGTTGGGATGCCACGGAGGAAAACTCCGTGTTGCCTAGACCACGGCCTTGCCCAACACAAGTTATAAATTCGGGCACCGCCGGGAATCTAACCCGAGACCCCAGGATTACAAGGCCAGCGTTCTAACCGCTAGACCACCGTCTGTGAAACCGAATTATGGGTAGTTAATTGATATTATGAACTATGATATCTCACCCGCAAACACTGTGACTCTGCAGTTAATTCTGCTCCCTGCTATGAATGCATTAAAGGCATAAGTTTACCTTACCGTATGTAAAAAAAAACATTCGTGTTACTCCTAGGGAACATAGGAGAAGATGAGGGATAATATTAAAATGGTGTACGAAAAACAGGTATAGAAAAGAGAAAATACAAACAGTAGAATAATTTAGGATTTAAAAGAGACAACAGTCTAAATGGGCTTTTTTAAAGTGTTATAACACACCGAGAAATCTTACGGCTGTTGTGAACATGGTGATGAAATTACAGGTTTAATAAATGATTAGGCGTTTATTTGCATCTGAATCACCTAAGAATAGAAGTTTGTTCATTCTCAACGAAATTCATAATCGTTTTTAAATAAATCATTCCAGTACGTGAGCATTTAATGAGAGTTCACAAAGATACGCGTATATAATTCAGCACCGAATGAATCGAGAGTATTAAAATTGTATAGTAAATGAGTTCTTCGTTTTCAATCGGTGATGTGTAAACTCTTGTATATTTTAACTCAGGTTTAGTGAAAATTTCAGGTTTTTTAGACTGCGAGTATGAAGGTTACAAGTCTCCTGGGTTGTTACTCCATGCAGCCTGGTAGTTTACCGAAGTTTCAGGCCTCATCGCATTGTTTACCAAGGCAGTAATCAGCTTTGAATCGTCGGTAAACTTGCAGAATGCACGGAACAAAATCCCACAAGACAGCCACCTTTTTTGAGAGTCACAAAAATCTCTGGAAGGTTCTGGGTTATTGGAAATTTCTTGTGGCGACAGCATTGCAATGTGTAGCTGGATAATGCAAGATTATCAGACACAGTATGCCCTACAAATTGCAAGTTAAACCCACGGGCAATTTCGCAATCACGTTTTGAAAGTAATCTCTCTCTGAAATTATCGTCAACTGGGCGAGAAGGGTTTTGCATTGGGGTGAAGAAATTGGTAAACATGATTTAGCTAGAGGAATTTTTTAAATAGGGTGTTTCCTGTTCCAGCGAAATGAAGTTCTCTGTATGACGGCAGTTGGCCAGTTTTACGTCCGATCCAACTATTAATTTTTATTGGGATATTTAATTTGAATAGGGGCTTTAAAGTGAAAAGTTCTGAAACTACGTTTGTTTCTAATAAAATTATCGTTAGGTATTTTCTGGCAACACACTCTTTTTCAACCGGTGACGATGAATTTCCAAATTTTTAGCGTTACACGAACCTGAAGCTCCAACATTGTGGATACACTGGACACGATTCTGAGACATTCACATGGAGTGTCTCGTAAATCCCTCTCAATATTATCCACCCATCTCAGACTTTAGAGTAAACATTTTGTATAAGTTTCCTTCGCCAAAATTTTATACACATTTCTTACTCCTTCTTCCTAGTCACATATCTGTCTCATCGAATTATATCAAAAATAATTGACGCCTACAAATCAAAATGTTCCTGTCTGTCTTACATCGTACATTTCTCACGCACGTAATATTTTTTAGGTAAGTATAAATATTTTCTGGGACACTGTTTTGAAAACACGTCTAATTTCCTTAATTCATACTAAGGAGCTACGTCTCTAACCCACACAAATCAACTGCAAAATACAGAAATTTGTTTTGTTTCCATAGATAATTTTTTTTTAAGTATTTTAATTTAGTTTTAAAATTTTCACGTAAACTCACCCAAACGAGACTCTGCTGAACGATAGGATTTGAACATGGCTTTTCCTCCAGGAAATTTGGATTCGTAACCATAATATTCAGGCTCCGTGTAGATCCGGAAGTTGTACTGACGTGCGTCTTCGACTCCTGGCTGTCCACCATACTGCGATCCTCCATAACTTTTTCCTTCAACACCAGGTCGGGACACGCCCGAGCCAGCACTGAAACCTTCTGGTTGCCCGAAGCCACCCTCACGACCACCTCCGAAACTACCAATACTTTGATCCTGACGTTGAATTTGACCTCGTCCCTGGCTCTGCCCCAGATCCTGTTCTTGGCCTTCAGACGAATATCCAAGAGAATTTACGAAACTGAAATTCACGCCAACCAGCAGAGAGCAGAGAAGTATCAGCTGAAACAAAATTGGACGATAGCCGACGAATTACTTTTCTGAGGCAAAATCTGCACTAACCCTCAGTGGTTATTTTTTTCAAGCCAGTTTCTTGTAAGTTACGTCAAAAACATCGATTTTAATGTTTCAATATTTTATCGAAAATTCAGACTTCCGGTCGTCACGGTGACTATCATAAAGATGGCTGTCATCTGTCAAGTTGCGTCGTGCAGTGTTTTAATATTAATCGACGTTTCAGAGAAACTGTCTTCCCAGTTATCTACACTCACATTGCCCACATATCAATGCAGATTTCTTAAATATTCCAGACTTTTTTATGACGTTAAGAGGAAATACTTCATACAAAGAAACAACCTTAAATCAGTAATTATGAAAACAAATTTAAATGTATTAGCATAGTATTTATTTATATTTATTTAAATTTATTTATTTCATTCTTTGAACAGAGAAATTTTAATTCAATTAGTAACGCTGCTGACTTGTGTACAGAAAATACCCCTTTAAAATCTGAACCATTCCGCTTTAAAATTTCAAGTTTCTCTTCAGACATTTTAGGTTAACAGAATTCGACCATTCTCTCATATTATTCGAAGCTTATAACAACTATTCACACGAACCATGAATTATTATGTTGCACTGTCAGCCTATTGCCATGACTGTGATTCAGACAGTAATTTTCCTCAGAATCTTACGGTAAGTTCAGAAATATATAAATTCTTATATCATGTATAGTTTGCCTAAATATTAGCTTAAGACTTACACATCTTATCGTTGCCATGGCGACTGGATGGTAGCAAGAAATCAGAATCAGAATGATGCTCTGGACGAATAACCCGGTCCATTTATATTCCAGATTCATATCCTGGTCATCATCGGCCTTGACCATTCACGTTTGTCCATCTCACCGAATATTGTTAATATTCACCACTATTAATAAACATTCTTGAATAATATTCATCTAGATCTTTTTCTGTTCACCTTGACAAAAATTAAGTCTCGCGTATGAGTAATGCTAAATCAACTTGACGCAAGGTTCCCAGCGTCAGTACATGATATTCTTACTCATAATGACCCAGCAAAATGTTGACCCATATGACCATAAAATATAGCATCATACTACGCATTTAAAAGCGGGATGTTTGTTCTGTGCCCAACACAACCAGTGTTTTGTTTTGTTTGCATAAGAGATACTTCACCGTACCAATGATCATTAACTACAGCTTGCTATAAAAGAAACAGGGTGATTCAGAAATTATTTAACTGATAATAAATTTCATTTTATGACTTCATAAAATGTTAGTATCAGAGTGCCCGCTGTCTTACTGTGAGGAATTATACATAAATGCATACATGCGTGAAACTTCTTAGCTCTAATCATCTGTCTGGTTTAATTACCGAGGTACAGAAAACATTTAATAGGACTCGAACCCAGGACAGACATTTTGGGGCTTTGGACTTTATTCCCGTAGTCTCTTCGCCGAAATAAATAATTTTGTTCCTCTCACCGTTCGTCTATTATGATTGGTTTCCGAGCTGAAGAATACATCTACCCGAACACCAGCTATCCTGAGGTTTTAGATAACTTTCTTCATTTCTTTCATGTAAATTCTGCCTCCATCATCAGGGCGATGATGGAGGCATCAAGGTGATGGCTGAATGGCGTTTTGGACCAAGAGGTGACGCTTCTGACTTTAATGGGTAAATACTCACTTCAGATGTCGGTAAACACACGAATATCCTGACTGAAGATTATCATAGTTGAACTCGGTTTATCACGTAAAACACAGAAATAATTTCTCAAAATAGTCCACTAACCCCCAACTATCTTACTATAAACCGAGTGTATTCATTGCCTCTATGCTAACGTATCACTACAGCTCATGCAGAGTTATTTTGCAGATTGGGGCAGCTTTCATCTAGCAACCTCCCTCCCTCAGGTCCGCCAGAACACTACTTAAATCAAATTTATGAATCAATTCTGCCCCATTCTGTATTACATATGATTTATCTATCAATTCAATCGTTTTGATAATAAAATGATATTTACAATTAGCAAGTCTCACGTTTTTATATGCTATGTTTAACGTGTATACTTTTTAAAATAACCAAAACAATTGGCTCGCCTTCATACAGGGCTACCAATTGAATACTTAATACGTAAGGGAAGATTCCTTATTCAGAAAATGAAATTTCTCAGGCTCTCCAGAAATTTCCCGTCTATCATGGAACGGTACTCAGAGAGTCCAGTCGAAGATTTTAACTACTGAAAATATTTTGCTCAGAAATGTGATCTCAGTTCGAAAAGTAGCGAAACTGAGACAAGAAGACATCTCTTACATGAGCATAAAAGTGAAATGAGCTTCCTTAGGTATGTCCCAGAAATTTTAGCCATATTCCAATTTTACGATAATCCACATCGTGAAAATTCTTCTAAAACAAATCTTTATTAACCCAGAATTTGTGTTGTTCTTAAATTTAGTAAAATAACTTCTTGGAGCACGCTGATGTAGAATATTTAATCAACTCGTTATTTGAGCCTCGTTGTACGAACTTGTTTGTTAGGTGTTACGTTACATTTAACACCGAATAAATAATATGTGAGTAACAATAAATTATAGATCTCGCGTACATCCTTATATAAATGTTCTCATGGCTCTTACCAGGTGCTTAACAGTAACCATGAAAAGCGAACATTATTCATCGCACATAAAAAAATGTTTGTAATTTACATAGTTAGTAGAGTGTTGGATCATATCATAGTACAGAATTATTTGCTTAATTATTATTCCGCTTACGTATACTTATATACATATCCAGTCTATTAAATGGATTTTTGTTTTTTATTCAAGGTTCCTTGTAGTTTTGTTAGATGAGAAGGCTTATCTAATCCTAATTAAGCAGTGATTTTAAACCTGTGGGCCATATATAGATGAAAATATGTTGCTTGATATTATAATAAACATTTTGTTCATAAGGTAGTATATTTGCGTCATATTGTGAATTAGGTTAATATTTAATATTTTCCGTCAAATCACAATTTTAATAAGATAATAAAATATAAAATATTTAAAATATCATTTCACGTTCCGCATCGAATGATCGATTTACAAATTGGAACGTAAATCGATCATTCGATGCGGAACGAGAAATGATATTTTAAATATTTTATATTTTATTATCTTATTAAAATTGTGATTTGACGGAAAATATTAAATATTAATAAACATTTTGTTAATGTCTTCAGTGTTTTTCAACATCTATGACTGTGAACAGCTGTTCAAATTGATGTAGATCTTTAAGTAAGAAATTGCGTACGTCTTATTGTGAACACTTGGAGGGATGCTAGAAAAATATAACAAAATTCATTTTCTTAACACTGTGTCAAGTTTTGTAGAAAAAAATAGTTTTATTGTTTTAAATAACAAAAGACCACTACATATTTCGGCCACAAAATTACATCATTCTTTAAGTTACATAAATATTATTCAGTTTGTTAAAGTATTTATAAATTCTTTACTAAGTAGATAAATGTAAAAGATTGGTTCCAACTTTAAATATTAAATGTTAATTGTAGTAATAATATTTTAATATTTTAATATTTAATAAAATATTTTATTGTGATTAGACGGTTAAAATTAAACAATTATAATCATCACAATATGACGCAACATTATCATCTTTTTAATAATTTTGTTATTACATCAGCAAAAATTTAAATAACTATTTTTAATAATCCGGCATTTTATATGCTTATAACTGCAAATCATAAAAAAGGAGATTACAATAGACTCAATAGACCGGGCATACACCTAATAGAAACTTACCAGATCTTCGTCTGGATTTCTCCTTACATGACGTCATGAAGAAGATCGAACACAGTTTGGAAGGGTAATGTTTCAGACATCGTGTTTCAATAAGTTAAGACTGCGTGTAGCAACTAAAAATTTAATGTCGAATGGTAATTATATATACCACCAGCATTAACGTTCACTAAGTCTGTGTCTTGCCCATAGAATTTATTTCCAGTGATTCTCTGTGTATGCATTGATTATTTCCCTACAAATCGCAAACCAATTAATCGCTGTATTGGCGTGTTTTCTTTGCGGTACGGACTTAATTTTTAAATGTTATGTAGATAAATTTCGGATTCATGGGGGTTAAACTGGATATCTTTGTCATTTACCTTATTGGACATTCGAATTGTATTACCAGATATTTGGTTAGTTAATGCAGTCAGTTAATATTGAAATATCCAGCCCAAGAGATTCTACCTATACACATTTTTAATCAGTTGAGAATACAGTTTATCTAATGATTATACAACACGTAGCAGAGTAATTACTGAGAAGCTGATATTCGTTCAGCTTCTCAAGAAATTTCTCTTTTCCTTTGCAATCCAATGGGTCATTACCGTATTTTCAAATGTCTGTAACTGCATCCTATTCTGAGCCAGATGAATCCAATCCCTCACACCCTAATTATTAAGGTGTTTTTCAATATTATCTTCTATACTTATACTATACTATCTTATATATCTTCTGTATGTGTTGCAAATCTTGCATTTATCTGTCGATGTAAAAGTGATGTGAAGTCACAGATTAATTTCTAACAACAATTTTAAGACTAAGACGGTTGTTGATTGCGAATTATATAACTAGATCCCTTAAAACAGATATTACTTAACGTGCTATCGAAATTCGTGTGAATATTTGGCGAAATTCCTTCATTCCAGCTGCATTAACATTGTGTGTCTGACGATTTATTTCTGATAATGCCTGTTTGCGTATTCATGTGTGACCTGAACAATTCTCGGAACACGTATTATGTTAATTAAGCCATGAACGGAACAAAACACTGTTTCCTCAGGTTTCCATCTTAACTCGCATTGAATTTATGTCATTGTCAGAAACTGAGAATAACATTTCAAATGATTAAACGCAGGTCGTGACGTCAGAGTCCCTTTGTCGACAACAGACGGGCAGAAACCGTGCATAACATTCCTTTGTTTCGTCTCCCACAACGTAATTAGTCTTCGTTACATAAGTCCGCACGTCGCTGGGCTGGAAACATATAAAATCCATTAATGACTTTCATATATTTCAAGGACAGAACACAGAAACCTTCGGTGTGTCATTGAACGTTGGTGGATAAACGACGTTTACCACGAAGATGGATGTCTTCTGGGTTGTTGCGCCATCTAATCTGGTAGGAATTGACCGACGTTTCAGACGTGCATACTGCCTCATTTATTAGGACGATAGAGCAGTAAGAACCTCAGAAACGTCGGTAATCGTCTACCAGACTGCACGGCGCAACAACCCAGAAGACATCCATCTTCATGCTCGTCGCCGTGCCTCATTACTTACAACACGAACTGATGCACCGTCCTGATGCTGCAGTTCGTATGAACTACCGACCTTAAACAGGTTACAGCTTTTTCTTGGCACTAATAGTATGTAGGAATGATATTACTAATTACGAACTAGAATGTGGGAAGTCCTTATCTAATTTCCGGTCAAAATTTACGCATGAAATAACACCGTTCGTTGCGAAAGAATTATGACAAAATTTGGTATGCCATTCCTTGTGAATTTTCAAACTGAGCCTACTCTTGAATCATTTTGATAAACGTATTAATTGACAAGCTGAAACAATTTTCCATTCATAAAGAAAAACCAGAATTCTTTGGACAATATATTTTATTAATAACAATTATTTATTTTAATCCGTCTTATCACAATATTTAAAATTTCTTATAATTAAGATAATAAAATATCATTGATGCTCCATATCGATTGATCGATTTACATTTCGGAACATTTACACAACATGTTTCGGTTTTTATAAAACCATCATCAGGTGTAAAATATATCTAAGAACTTAAAACTCAATTATATTCGAAGACACTAGTACCTCTGGACATCTCGGGACAATCACTCCTACATCTTTGGCCGATATGTACATCTAATAAAATTTAAGTAAAACAACACCTTCGCCCAAAAATGAAAAACAAACGTAATGAAACATGACCAAAATACTACAGAAATCATAATTGAGTTTTAAGTTGTTAGATATATTTTACACCTGATGATGGTTTTATAAAAACCGAAACATGTTGTGTAAATGTTCCGAAATGTAAATCGATCAATCGATATGGAGCATCAATGATATTTTATTATCTTAATTATAAGAAATTTTAAATATTGTGATCAGACGGATTAAAATAAATAATTGTTATAATATTCACAATATGACGCAATTACACTATCTTATATTTTATTAATATTAAATTAGTGATACATGTTAATCTTAGTCACTGAAAATTAAATAGATTTTAAAAATGTCACCAGTTCCGAGCTAAAATGATGTTATTGGATTGGCACTTGTTTTGAAACTGCCATAATTCTTCTTCATCTTCTTCAAAGAGGACAATGAATTATTTACGACGACAAGAGTTTAGACTCTGGTTTTCTGCGTTGTAAAACCTGGTATTATAACCATGGTTTCGGAGGAAAACGCTGTCTTCTTCGTTAGGGTAGACCAGTGGTATTCAACCTTTTTTGTTCGTGTACCCCCAGATATACTTTCTCTTCAACTTTGTACCCCCAGAGTTGTTGGTGTATAATTCAAGTTATACGTAGTATATAATCTACATCTAAAATAAATTAAATAAATTACATTACTGATTATTCAGTGTTTATCATAAAATAATATATATTTTTTAAATTTCACGTACCCCCTAAGATGTCTTCGCGTACCCCCAGATATAATTTCTCTTCAACTTTGTACCCCCAGAGTTGTTGGTGTATAATTCAAGTTATACGTAGTATATAATTTACATCTAAAATAAATTAAATAAATTACATTACTGATTATTCAGTGTTTATCATAAAATAATATATATTTTTTAAATTTCACGTACCCCCTAAGATGTCTTCGCGTACCCCCAGATATAATTTCTCTTCAACTTTGTACCCCCAGAGTTGTTGGTGTATAATTCAAGTTATACGTAGTATATAATTTACATCTAAAATAAATTAAATAAATTACATTACTGATTATTCAGTGTTTATCATAAAATAATATATATTTTTTAAATTTCACGTACCCCCTAAGATGTCTTCGCGTACCCCCAGATATAATTTCTCTTCAACTTTGTACCCCCAAAGTTGTTGGTGTATAATTCAAGTTATACGTAGTATATAATTTACATCTAAAATAAATTAAATAAATTACATTACTGATTATTCAGTGTTTATCATAAAATAATATATATTTTTTAAATTTCACGTACCCCCTAAGATGTCTTCGCGTACCCCCAGATATAATTTCTCTTCAACTTTGTACCCCCAAAGTTGTTGGTGTATAATTCAAGTTATACATAGTATATAATCTACATCTAAAATAAATTAAATAAATTACATTACTGATTATTCAGTGTTTATCATAAAATAATATATATTTTTTAAATTTCACGTACCCCCTAAGATGTCTTCGCGTACCCCCAGATATAATTTCTCTTCAACTTTGTACCCCCAGAGTTGTTGGTGTATAATTCAAGTTATACGTAGTATATAATTTACATCTAAAATAAATTAAACAAATTACATTACTGATTATTCAGTGTTTATCATAAAATAATATATATTTTTTAAATTTCACGTACCCCCTAAGATGTCTTCGCATACCCCCAGATATAATTTCTCTTCAACTTTGTACCCCCAAAGTTGTTGGTGTATAATTCAAGTTATACGTAGTATATAATTTACATCTAAAATAAATTAAATAAATTACATTACTGATTGTTCAGTGTTTATCATAAAATAATATATATTTTTTAAATTTCACGTACCCCCTAAGATGTCCTCGCGTACCCCCAGATATAATTTCTCTTCAACTTTGTACCCCCAGAGTTGTTGGTGTATAATTCAAGTTATACGTAGTATATAATTTACATCTAAAATAAATTAAATAAATTACATTACTGATTATTCAGTGTTTATCATAAAATAATATTTTTTTAAATTTCACGTACCCCCTAAGATATCTTCGCGTACCCCCGGGGGTACGCGTACCCCAGGTTGAATACCACTGGGGTAGACAACGGTGTTAAAGTGGAGAATATTACGACCAGGAGATTTTTCAAGCCTGCACATTGTCAAATATGTCCCCCATCATATTAAACAGTAAATATGACCAAAACTTGACTAATTACCTATTCAGATAGACCTGCTGGTGTAAGGACCTCCCGTTGTCCGATAATGGCGATAATACCATAAAGATTACACAGGCACAGATCTTTCCCGCTGCAATGCCCTGAATAAATATATATAAAATTACTAAAATGAGCCCAAGATTACTGCTTCATTACTAATTAAAACAGAATGTAATTAGCCTCTTATTAGAATAATTTGAGTTTATAAAAACCCTTATTTGTCTCGATCTTATGTGCTAATTACCCATCAGCTCTGTTCGTTGTTTTTCAATTAATAAAATGAATTATCATATAAATTTTAAGTAGTATCAGAAAAGAATTTAAGCAAATATTGCGCTCGAACCCAGATTACAACCTCCTTTGACTGCTACACAGTGCAAGGACCTCTCTCGTAGAATATATTAGGTCCAAATGATATTTGTAGGTACAGATTCAGAGTACCATACGCTTTTCGTGCTCAGTAAAAACTGCTTAAGTGTCTGTCATGATTCACTTATGTCTTCTTACTGACAGCTGAGTTGTTACCTTTGTCCCACCCTGTACTCGTATCACTCTGTTCTAAACTTTGCGTATTTAACGTCAGAGTGCGCCCTGATCTTACCCAGTTTTGCTACGTCTTAAGGTGAGAGGTGTGAGTCAGTTTCTGCCCCGTGTTTGAACATTTATCGTCTGTTCCAATTTCTCGGATTAAATTGGGTGGGTCTTTTCCTCGTTTAGAAAATGGGGCAATCATCTTCCTTAATTTCGTGTTCTTTGCTCAATGTTATGGATCGATTTGTTTACGTAGAAACTTTCCACAAAGGTCTATTCATGTGTTAAAACGTTCCAAGAAGTTTTGCACACGTATTAGACTATTTAATGGAAACGTAGTATCACTGTAAATAAACATTTCACGTTGTGTAATGCTTACATATACTATGAGAAATTTTATAGATTATAATAATTAAAACACTTTAATATCTGTGACAGTATAATAACTAGTCTCGTGAAATATACATGCTTCGTGTTGTTGGGAAGTATTAACTTCATGTTTTATGTCAATATATTAAATATATTTTAAATTACTTAAAGAATTTACTTAAAATTAACAAGGCTAACACAGTTCCAAATCCAATAGTGCCTGTGTCTGGATTTTTGCACGTTATGAAAAGAAAATTTAGCTGAATTAAGGAATACAAAGTATTGATTCAGGGCTTTATATTAATTTATTTGGTGACATTTAAAAATAAATTAATAAATAAGTGAAATAAATCACGTGTTCTAGTAGTAAATGTTGAAAGTAAGATGTCATGTTTCCATATACTGCTTGGTACTTGGTTAATGCATATAGATGCATGTAGACCTGTTTTGCATTGATCTTCTGCGTATAAACTTAATAAACTTAATTAACATTGCAGACAGTACCAGGGTTATTTGGCGCTTTAACTGAAGTAAGAAATTTTGGTTTACTACAAAAATAAGCCCTGAATTTTCTGAAAATGATATATTCTTAACAGAGCAAAATTTCTGGTCATTATTCATCGTATTGACTTTTTGTTTAAAACCACTACGTTTTCTTATTAACTTAGATAAGGAATAGCTCTATCGATTGGGCCCAAATTAGTAAGATTACAGTCTCTGAAAAGTCGTGTGTTTCTTAAATGAACATTACTTACCTTTTTAAATTACTTTTTAAAACTCTGTTTATCCAAGACGAGATTTTACATTTTTACAAAAGGAAGCATTGGATTTAACATGCTATCGTGAACTGCTGTAAAAAAGATTATAAAACGAAGCGAGGACATTAACAGTTTTTCAGTTTGAAGGCCTTCTTATAATGTTTATATGCTTTTTAATCTCTAGACCCTTAATTAAAGTTATCTTATAATGCCCCAATCATACCTATCAGGAGCCAAATACATTCTGGAATAAAATTATTAGCTGTTCAAGGTCATTCTTTTAGACTGATTTAACGCATCAATCACCATAAATGTTGCTAAATAGTTATTTTTCTTGCTGGGTGTTTCCAATAGATGAGATGAGTTCGTACAAACAATAAACTTAAAAATACGTAATTTATTTCCACCGGACTGATGTGTAAAGGAAGTTGTGGATGTAATTTTATATCTTGCACGATTTTCCGTGCCTTGAGAGCATATTATTTTTAATGTGTCGTCATCGTAAATTTAACATATATTTTTTTTTAAAATTTTGATGTTCATTTTAAGTGTGTTTCCACTAAAGCACGACTTTGCTCTCCTGACCCACGAAACATTACTTAGCAGTAATGATACCCGTTCAGATAGCCAAGGCTGAAAGGCAATTAGTCGGTCGGAGATGTCCGCTGCAGCATCCGGGCACAAATTACGCACAACTTCCTCGCTGATAATGAAGAAGTTCGTAGGATCGTGTCTTGAAAATTAATCATCTGTTCTTTTCTTCTCATGTTTCTGGAGGAAGACGTAAGACGCGATAATTCTGATAAAAACACAAAATTTTTAAACAGTCGTAACCAATCAGGCAGCCTCAAAAATATAGAATCGTACATTTCGATAGTGAATGGAGCTCCTAAATTCCCATAGAGCTTAATAAAATAATAAGGAATATAATGTAGATCTATAGATAAAAAATTCACTATTTCTAACAAAATGAATGGCAAATTTACTACGTGAGAAATTATTTTAGCTACCACATGCAAAACAATCAATTGAGAATAATTATAGTTATAAGAACCAAATTTGCTGTCATTATTATTACTATTTTTAATTTATATGTAATTGACTCCTGTAGCTGTTGAGGTGGGACGTTAAAATAACAAATTTAATTAAATTATCAAATTCCTGAACATTAAAATTGCATGGTTTTGAATCATAAATACCAGAATAAATTTAAATTTCCCAGTTTTTTCTTGCCTCTTACCGAATTCTCTAATTCTGTTCTTTTTCTGCTCATTCAGAAATAAACGCAATCAAATATGACCTTATGATTAATGTCAGGATTATATACAACGAGAATATGCCTCGAAATGGCTGTCGACTATTTAGGTATGAGAAAGGATTCTGAAACCAATTTATTGTTAGATTTATCGCCGGTAATTCATAAATCATCAGGGCTTGTAGGAGTGACGTCTAACGAATAATATCCAGCGAATATATTATTAATTTTATTTCAATAATTAATCTTGTAATAGGTAGAAGAGACGATATTGTATTGTGGATTCCGGTAAATTGTGACACGTCGGGACTAGAACAGTTTGGCCTAATTAAGAAGCTGTTCCAATTATGCGAAGTTCCACGTAAAGTGTTGAAAAAAGTCTGTTCTTTAAGATTTGTCCAAAATAAACCGCTGAACCGATGGCCCAGTTAACCGGACTCGTAATCTTTGCTTTTATAGAAGTAATTATATAAGCCTGACGTTTATCATATTGCTAACCGATCCACGAGCATTATTCCTCTGCATTTTTACTGTTCATGTTTTGTTTCTCTCCTTATGTCCATTTTCACACCTGTAGTCTACAAATATGGACCTGCATAATTTTCCCTTTGTTTAGGAGACGCAATTGATCTCATGATTTCAAAAACTCCCGCGTGTTTGAGGAATTCGTGATTTGACGTGATCGATATTTTTGTGTCGGTAATAAATCCAACTTCTGCACTATTTTGGGCCCTTCATAGTTTCTGGTGTATTGTAATAAAGTATTATTAATTCTGTATTTATTTCTGTATCATCATCTTCACATTCAGTTGCCCACAATCCTGTTTTCTGATACCCATGTACGTCTCTGTCTAGAGTCTTCACAAATTTCTTTAGGTCCTCCCTTTATTATACCTCGATATTATTTTTTAATATTATTTCTTCTTTTTATATTACATTTTTCCTCTAATATAAGAATTTCTGACAACTTCTTATCAATTTCTTTCCTGTCTTTAAAATATTCTTTTATTTCTTCATTCCAAGAACCTAACCACAATTATCTTTCCAATTTTCAATCCAAACTTTCCATAGAGGTCTGTAAAATGATCTCCATTTCCTTAACTTCACCAATCGAAATGTGAATAATTCTTTTTAAAAATTTAATTCACAAAATTTTCTGATACGTATATCGTCCAGCAAATATACGTAACGAGGTTTCATGTCATTGTATTTTACAAGACTTTCTTTCAAACAACTTTATGACAGTCTCTGTCCATTAATCAAACATTGGGATCAATATTAATTTCGCTTCGTTAATGGGCCACTTCGTAGTTTTCTATGTCTTCTCCTTTACTCCCATGTTAACTTTTCGTATTTAAAGTATGCGTCAGTTATTCTAAAGTTTGTAAAATACACAAATATTTCAGTAAATATATTTATATATTTCCATTACTTATCTGATGTCCAAACGACCCCTTGCACCAAGAAACTGGGTCATATATTACACTTTAGCATTTATATCCCTATTTTTCGTGTATAATTTAGTTTCTTTCTGTATTTATTTATGTAAATATAGAGATACATATATTTATTCTTCAAGTCTATACACAAAACATTTTAATATTGATGTTTAAAATTAAAATTGATATAAATAATTCGCGCTATTCATCGTTTTTCTCGATGTTACAATTTGCGCTATATATTACAACATGTTTCGATGTCTCAGCATCATCTTCAGGTTTATAACTGACATTCACCCGATCAGACCTATCCAGCTGAGGACACACGACACATCCAACTCCTGAAATAATGAACAAAATAATATAAACACGCCACATAATATGCAAAGAATCAGAAGATAAAGGAAACATTCACAACTACAACCTACAATCTACAATTACCGAAAAGCGTGCATTAAAAAATATTGAATAGTTTTAAAAAATAAACCTGAAGATGATGCTGAGACATCGAAACATGTTGTAATATATAGCGCAAATTGTAACATCGAGAAAAACGATGAATAGCGCGAATTATTTATATCAATTTTAATTTTAAACATCAATATTAAAATGTTTTGTGTATAGACTTGAAGAATAAATATATGTATCAATTGAAAACACAAACATGACGCATCTAAACTATAAACTATAAAAGTAAATATAGAGATTTTTAATTACTCTTACGTGTAACATAAACCCCTATTTTTGGCATGTGTTCCATTTCTTTTCATTTGTTAACGTCACCATATTATCAGAAACACGTAGAAATGAAATTAGTTTTTCTAACTCATTTTCTATAAGGGCCATTTTGGGTTTGTGGAATCCTTCTATTTAACTGAATATTGGATCATATTCTGACTTCCGTAATTCTTAGACCTTACATTTGTTTTATTTGATTTAGTTTTTACTTTTATCCGCCATTTTGTTCTTCTTTGTCGTACTAGGTGACTCTCCCCAGCACCCACATTTACATTCTTTGTTTTTCGTCTACCAAAGAAACTTAAAACTCCAGTCTCATTTTTATTCCGATTATTTGCAGGAAAATTTTTATTTTATAAAACTTCACGTCGTGTTTTTTTGTTCATTCGATTAATTAATTATTTTGGTCATTTAACATTTTCGTGATCTCCCCGTGTTAATTTTCAGCTCCACTGATTTTAAATTGATCTCATTTTTATGTACATTCAAACAGCGTATTACATAGTGGTCACTTTTATTTTGTTTTTTATACCGTACCAATCCAAATTGAACCACACATAGGGAAGTGGTAATTATGTAGGTTACTAGACCTGATTTGACAACATGTAACTCGACGTTTACGGGTTTCATTTGTTTCTCAGAATAAATAACAAAATTTACCTAAGATTATTAAGGGAATTAATTTTTCAACTTTGATTCTGTGTTTTATTAATTGTAAGATACGAATTTTGAAATATTATTTAGGTTATATTCGTCCTTATAAACTTAAATAGTTTAACAGTTGGTGGCTGTATTCGTTTATTTTTAAAGTAATCCAATAGACTAGTATACTGTTACACCAATGGACATACGTATTACCCAGCAACTCACTCATTCAGCTGTTCTAGATTAAAAGTGGGTTTGAAATCGAATTATGCTGACGTTAGGAGCTGTCTACATCATAGCGACAGAACTGGGCTTCAAACATTCACCGGAACGAATGTAACAGATGACTGCAAGGTCACGTGACAAGGGTGGAGTTACTTAATTCCAGAGTTTCCTCTAAACAGAGTGGTTACGAACAGAGAGATCGGTTGGCTCATATTGTCGGTAGTCACACTTAAATATATATTGTCAAAACGAGAATTTGTCTGAAGTTACGCGGGACAGAGACCAATAGCTAACTTTTGTGATGTCAATAATAAAGCTTCGAATTCAATATCTGGTATCAAATTCCCTAGAAATATATGTCTAAAACAGCTCGTATAAAATAATTATTTAATTGGTAACCAACGTTTCGAGGCAACTTATTGTTTTCATCTTCAGAACATAACAGGAAGCGATATGACCATATTACATTGATAACCACCTGAAAGTTCATAAGGCCCCAAAACCTAGAAGTTTACAATCCATATTTTCACCGAAGTCAAAACCTAAAATCTAATAAAGAAAATTCTCAGTCCCTATCCGGAGTCAAACCCCTGTCGTCGAACCTGCAACCAGTCACTGTATTGAGCAATGATGTTAAAACAATACAAATTCTGTCATCATTCTTAATGAACTATGCCAATTCATTTGCCTAAATCATGCCCAAATCATTTTACGTAATAGAAAAATGCAAATAAAAAATAAAATAAAATTAAAATCAGCTGTTCGTTGACGGTAGTTCAAGTAATGAAGTTCAGAGGTCTCTATCAATACTTCCGGCGGAGATCGATATGTTGTACTGCTGTGAACTCGATATTAATCTGTGGATTCAGTGTCATGTGAGTAGTAAAATGGTAGGTGCCGGTTTTACTGCGCTATTCCTGTTAATTTTATTTGAAATATTGTGTTATACAATATAAAAGTTCAATGTTTTATTAACAGTTTATGTTGTGGTTCATATCCTTGAATGTGGTGAACTTGTACATGTGGAATATGTGAATTTATGCGTGCAGAAAGGCTTACACACACGTGCGTGAGAACTTGTCTTATATTTTTGGTGTCAATGTCTGATTCGAAGAAGTGCCCATACTATTTGCAGCGATTTTCGACTTAACACAGTGAAATTTACTTAGATTCTGGAAGTTTACATTCAAAGTGTATACAGTGCATAAAAGCTGCTCTATAGTGCTGTGGACGGAAGTAATTGAAATCGGAAGATGTCTACTTTGAAAGCAGAATTTCGTAATCCGCTTAAGGTGAGTAAACATGTCACATTGAATTCTTGATCGAGTGTACTGATATCGTAACATGTCAGATTTTACAGTGCAGTGAAATTGGCCAGGAAGACACACGTTTGATGACGTACACAGTCAGACATGTCCCAGAATTCGTTTATGTATTGAATTTTCCTGTACAACTTTAACTGAAACCAAATAGACCCATCTAACCATTTTTCTTTCAGTGCGATTATGTTAGGGATAAATAGACGAATTCCAGGGAGGAGAGTCTGCCTTAAATAAATAATAATCATTCAGCCAGTCAAAATTTCCGGTTCTATTTGAAGTGGCCTGCTCATTACCTAGTTTACAAGAGCACGCCACTGATCCCTGTTCTAAGATACATTAAACTTGTCCACATCTTCTCACATTATCTCTATAAGATCCAAATTAGCATTCAAAAGGTTTATTGTGTGATCTCTTCACTTAGAGTTTTCATATGAAACACAGAGCTCCTTAGATGTGATGTGGGTGAACCATTTTTGGTTGAAAATCCTGAAGGAAGGAGACATAATTTTAAATTGGAGAAAAGTATTTTATTATAATAAAATGGCTCTTAGGGAAGTGGTGTGGATTTTTGTAGATTTGATTGATTTAACTCAAGATGTGTACTGTTGACTGACTAGCTAATAAATCATCATTGTCTCAAGGAGTAATGCTCCACGAATTTACTTAGCTGGAAGAATAGTTCTTCGTCCTGCTGTGTTTCCAGTATATCAGGCGTTTGTAGACTCCATTATTAAACAGTATCTACATTTTCAGAACGTTATTTACATACACGTTTTGTGTGCAATATCAGTTTGTGTATATCAGCTCGTAGTTCTATTTATGACCACCAGGTGGCAGATGCGTGCAGGTAACTGGCCGATAGTGCCTCTAGTGTCGTATTATTAAACTTACAGTAATGAATGCCTGATGTCGCATGGTTTGTTGATGAATATGGATATTTTTGATTAAGGTATAAACAAAGAACATTAATATATAAAATGGAATGTGTCACTGTTTCCATCTTCGGGACTGAAATGGTGATGCTGGGAAGTGTATAGGTTACAGAAAACTATTTTGCTTGAATTTGATGTACCTAATAAGCTAGTCGGACTAATTAAACCGTGTTTAAGTGAAACCTCTAGAAAAATTCGTGTAGGTAAATATTTGTCCGATACATTTCCTATTCACAATGGCCTGAAACAGGGAGATTCTCTGCTTTTCAATTTCGCCTTCGAATACGCCACGAAAATCAGGAATTGGATGGGACACATCGGCTTTTGGTCTATGCTAATGATATAAATCTGTTGGGCGCAAATATAAATGCTAACACTCTTAAGTGCTACTAGGGATGATGGTCTCGAAATAAATGCGGAAAAGACAACATACATGATCATGTCTCGGCATCAGAATTCAGGACAGAACCAGACAATGACATTCATGACGAAATCAACAGCACAGGGAATGTTTGCTGTCATTTAGTACAAAATCTTTTGTCCTCGCGTCTCATATAAAGAAAACTAAAGATTAAAATATACAAAAGTGTAATTTTGCCAGTCGTGTTTTATGGGTGCGAAACTTGGTCTCACACTTTGAGGGAGGAACACAGATTGAGGGTCTTTGAGAACTTAGTGTTGAGGAGGACATTTGGACCTAAAAGGGAGGGAAACAGATCATCACCTGATATTTTATGGTAATTAAATCGATGAGGATGAGGTGGGCGGGACATGTGGCAAGCAGGGGGGAGGGGAGGGGTGTTTACAAGGTACTGGTTTGGGGGCCTGAGGGGAGGAGACCGCTGGAAGACCTAGGCGTGGGTGGGAGGATAACGTCAAGGGAAGTAGGAATCGATGGAGCGAACTGGATGCAGCTGGCTCAGGATAGAGTCCGGTGGCGGTATTTTGTTAACACGGTGATGAACCTTCGGCTTCCTTAAAGAAAGTGGGCTAGAGTGAGTGAGAGGAAGGAATGGCCAATCAAGCCAATAATTCCATGTTCGTAATCCGAACATCCCTACTTAATTTTCGATTCTCGGGCATTGAAATAGTAAGTATCTTTAAAATATATTTCAGCCAAATGTACGCTGAAGTTCGCATAAGCAAATATATACCTGAGATGTTGCTCTATTTATATTTATTATTATTTAGTGTTCTGTCTGACGACAGGTCCATATGAACAGGATCCTTCCATCCTTTTCTCGGACTGGGACCTGTTCATATACGTTCTTGGCAGATGATCCAGAAGTGGTTTGCCATTGCCTTCTTCTGTGTGTGAATGGAGTAATTGTTGGGATGCCACGGAGGAAAACTCCGTGTTGCCTAGACCACGGCCTTGCCCAACACAAGTTATAAATTCGGGCACCGCCGGGAATCGAACCCGAGACCCCAGGATTACAAGGCCAGCGTTCTAACCGCTATAAGTACGAATTAATATCGTTTCTGCAATTGTAGGTGCAGGTAATAATAATATTTTTATATCACATAATGATAGCTGCATCTGAATATGTACGCTCCACTGGACCAATCTACAGCCACTTTAATATTATTCTCCCAAATACCCATAAGTGTTGAATTTTTTCTTTTTTGGTTATGTTCCGCTAGGATGTCTCACATGAACACACTTTCCATATCATCACAATACGTATATAAACAAACGGAAATTACGTAATTATTTAGTATTTATTTGTATGCGTTATAATTAAAAATATACATAAAATATTGAAATATACACAGTATATAGTTTCTTAATCTTTCGTTGTTATGTAATTGGTATTCATCACGAGAAAGCTTCTTCGATGTAATTTAATGTATGTTGGTTTGAAAAATTTCGTGTTTCCACGACTTTGGAAGTTCGGCCGTTCTGTCTCTACCACCAGTAATTAGGGTAATGGCCGTACAGCCCGTGTCCGTAGCCACCATGGCCATAGCCGTAGTAAGGATAACCTGCAACACACAAAATCAAACTGATGGAAATAGATCTTTGCGCTGTTGCAAGTTCCCAGTCTCCCATAATCACATCCTGGTTGTTATGTGGCATGAGGATTTCTGCATTTATATGGTCATTTAAATTCACAACTTTCAGATCTACTGTCCATAGATCACGATAAAAACCCTGTTGTTGGAAGTCGTTTCTGGTCGGTGCGGTGGGAATGTTTACTGCCAGGTGGACTAGAGGGCTGCTATTGGTGGGGAGTGTGATACGTCAGAGTTTAAGGCTACTACACAGACTGAAAACATCAAGCAGTTAAGAGTAGCGTGTAGTGAGCGCACCTCTAATGTGTTCTGCGGGTGTTGCGATAATATTCTAGATTAAATCGCTGTGCCTCTGTGAGGTAATCTTAAGGCTGTACCCATCAGAACACATGAAAGCCTGTCGTCTGTTGTTCGTTCAGTGGTTGTGGAACGAATGCTTTTAGGATGGGTCGTCACTCGCCGCGAAATCTCGCGCATGCGCGTATATCGAATTCCTAGCAGGGATTTTCGCCTGGTCTGTAGACTGTACTTACCCCATCCGTAGAGGCCGTTGGACCCGTAGCCATACGGGTATCCGCCGTAGAGCCCATATCCATAGCCGTAGCCGTAGGAATTTGCGGTCTTCAGGGTCTCCTTAGGCTCTGACTGCTCTAGCAACTCCTTTTCAGCTGGTGCTGCAGACACTAGCGCCAACAGAGCCATCAGCATGGCGAAGCAAACGAGGACCTGCGAAGTAAGATCCACTTCCTAAGATTCGACCACGACGAAGACGTGAAGTAGTTGCCCCGTGTTGTGTGAGAGACTTTTCAGAGGAGTCGCAAGTTTCTTTGTCGGCCGACATGTTATTATCGATTGAAAGAAATTGAAATTACGATTTCAGAGTAGTCCCCGTAGGCATAAAGTCCATACGAAATTTCATCCAAATCCGTCCAGCGATTCTCGGGTTCAATCCTGCTCACTGACAAGGCACTTGGCCAGCCCTGTATGCACATCGTGGCAAACTAACTAACTAGATGGCTTACCGAACCCGAAGGTTTATCACCGAATTAACCAAAGCCCTCCACCGGACCCTGTCCTGGGCCAACAAAATCCAGTCTCCTTCGACTCCTATCTCCCATAGATCCCGCCTGAGATTATCCTCCCATCTACGTCTAGGTCTCCCCAGGGGTCTCTTCCCCTCAGGCTTCCCAAATAGTGGACCCAACCAACCAGATGGCTTACGGAACCCGAAGGTTCATCACCGAATTAACCAAAGCCCTCCACCGGACCCTGTCCTGGGCCAACAAAATCCAGTCTCCTTCAACTCCTATCTCCCATAGATCCCGCCTGAGATTATCCTCCCATCTACGTCTAGGTCTCCCCAGAGGTCTCTTCCCCTCATTCTTCCCAACCAATACCCGGTGCACACCTCTTGTCCCATCCATGCGTTCTACATACCCCGCCCATCTCATTCTTCTCGACTTAATCACCCTGACAATATTAGGGGAGGAGTACAGATTTTTAAATTCGTCATTATGCAGTTTTCTCCACGCGCCACCGTCTCCTCTCCTAGGCCCAAATATCCTCCTCAAACACCCTGAATGAAAGTAACTACGAATTATGAAAACAGTTACTGAAGAATTCTATGACTTACAGTTCTGTAGAAAGCCATCGTGTTCTGATGTCGCTACTGTTGTAGACGAAACCCTTGTATTCTCGTCTGTTGTTGTACACTTGAATACCCTGTTTGTCTCCTTTATATACTCCACAAGTCCCCGATATTTTGCTTGGGAATCCAGGAAATAATGAAATAGTGGGTGGGGACTAGCGGACAGCGCCGAGGTAGACGAGCGTGTCCAGTGCAGAAACTGAGAAGGACAAATTTATTAAGTCTCTTTCCTTGACATCCAAACGACAATAAGCCTCAGTGCATTAAATAAAGGACGTACGACAGTGCCCTGACTGTCTTGTCTGTTCGCTAGTCCCGTGTCTTCTTGTTTAGCGTAAATTATATAGATTTTTAAAGTTCTCTTCGGTAGCCAGAGATTTTAATTTCGTATTGAAACTTTCGTAGTCAAATGTAGCCTATAAAATGGGAACGTTAGGCTGTGTACTGAGCGTACGTGTACATCCTATTTTAAAGTACAATAGGCTCGAAGGCATATTCAAAAAAAAAAAAAATTCCTTTATATAATCTCTGATGCCTAGAAATTTGTTGCTGATTTAATTCAAGTATTTCATGATCTTGCTGTCTACCATCCTCTACAAATTACGTTTTATATTTTTATTTTTTAGATCAATCACTGCTTTGTTAAATTTTATAAAAACCTTATTTAAAAATAGTTAACCTTTTATAATATTATTATAAAAAAAATACGTTTTAGTGTGTGAATTATTTATTTTTAAATATAACATTGAGCTACACATAGGCTACACTAAGTGGAGAAAGATATTTTTTTGAAAATATTTAATTGAAAAATTGAGGAAACATAAAGGGAGTAGATTTTTATTCTGGTCTCTGCATTCAGAATGGATCTGGGGCGCACCCAGCTTCATATCCAATGGGGATACATGGGGGTCTTCCCTTAAAATCTGATGAATATTTGCAGATGTGCAGTTATTCTTATAGGAAGAGGCGATGAGATGATATAAGGAAATCTGATTGCAATATATGTGGCTGAAGGCATTATACAAATTCAGTAGTTTGATGTAAGTTATTAAAAGGTGATGGATGTTAAACCTTAAATTTCAGGGCCAGATGCAATGACAATTTTCTGTTGATTGGTGTGCTTATCCTCAGAATGTACCATAATAAAGTAGTTATTGTTTGTGATGGTATTGAATTCATGAGAAAAAATACAGACGTAAACAATTCAAGGTCTATAAACGTATTGTCGAAGTAGAGGAAACGTTAAAAATTATATTCTGTACAGAATTTTATACGTCTCTTTACAGTAGCACGTACGAAAAAATCCATTCTTTGTCTTGATTTTTCTTAAAATATGTTGTATGTAAGTGATTAAATTACTTTTCTTTATAAAAAACTTAGAAATTTGTGCTTTAAACCTCTTAGTTTACGCATGAGAGTTGGTCATCTTTTGGAAACAAATATTGAATTCGGTAAAATATCGACGGGCGATTAATCGATTCATTGCGGATCCATAGTCCTACGGATTCTGTCACATTTAGTCGCCGCGAAATCTTCAAGTTTGGTATAAAACACAGAATTATTTTTATTTGTCATAAAATTCAGGTTCAACAACTGAAATATATGATATCATCAAGTTTATATTATTTACAGCAAATAATAAAAAAACAAGATTCTTACATATCGATAAATTCAGATATAACTTCGACGTCATGTATCGATTCTACTATGTATCGCCGTGGGACTGCATGGTGATCGATTTGTAGATTTAACATTCGCGTAAAGACGTTTTCAACACTGGTCATACTTTGTTTTATGCATTTTAAACCCGAACAAAGTAACCTAGAAGCCATATTATAACATGAGTAATAGTCTGGTGTGGGATGAAAGATAATATAAATATAATTCTTTGATTGTATTGTAATAGAATCATTATAGTCTACAAGAATACTACAAACAAAAGAAAATACAATTTTTCACTAGTAAAGTGATACCATGTTAGTGCTGATAGTTGGTGAGAATACATTTACGTCGCCTTGAAGACCTCAGACCCTAGAATTGCAAACAAATTTTGAACGAACACGTGACAGCTATTCAACAGTCACGTACGTTATGTCGCCGTCCATGTTGGTCCAATGACGTGCGTGTTTGCAGGGAACGGTACTTATTTCTCGTAACTCCCTAGCTTTGTTCACAAATACCCACACGACCTCACAGCCCTACAGCTGTTGGTGAAGGCCACTCAGTATAGCAGCGTAGAAGGTAAAATGTCGCGCGAGTCGAGATTTCTAACCCTACAGGAACGCGGTTTATAGCGATATAAACATTAGTGAAAAGAATTTTCTTAATTAGAGGCATAATTGTTCCTGGGAATATGATAGTTGTTCATCAGGTCGAGAAATATCCTCCATTTATGGTACATGAAGATCCATAAATGTATTCACAAGAGGCCGCCACTGGACGACATTTAGGTTATGATATTTTTTTTTATACAGCAGGTAAAATCTTCCGTTGCGCAGCGCTACTGCGCATGTCAAGTCAGTGTTACATATGATTTCATCACTAGTACTGAAAGTTTAAGTCAGGGACCCTTTAAGCAACTCTCAAGGTCCCACATGTAAAACAATTGTGAGAATATCCACTTTCAAACATCTGAGCATCACTCCGCCATTACTCCGTGTCACGTCCTTTTTGAGGATGCCAGATGCTATCGATAAATTGGTGCGATATAATATCGAGAGATTGTATCTGATATCGAAATTGATATCGACGATATAACGTCATTGGTGTCTATTAGGAATAACGCTTGTTAAATGACATCTCTCTACCATCTGTATTACTTTACTTATATAAAAATTGCAGTGATAATTACATACATGGTTTTTTCCATAAATTTCTTGTTTAAATAAAATATAGACCTAATGAAATAATGAAAATATATTTCACATTTCCTTTTAACAATAAAATGTATTTTAGATCAATCTTCTACATGATTTTTAATAAACTTGAAACAGTGTATAAAAAAAGGCAACTTTAACCTCTTAACCCGTGAATGTTTCTGAGCCTCGAAATTTGTATTAATCATTTCATTCTATATTATTAGGACTATCATAACAAGTAGGATGAGATAGTCTGACATGAATATAGGAAATACGATAATTAATAAAACTCTAGTATGTGACACTGTAGGTAAGATGTTAATTGGGAAACCTAGACGTAAATATGAGGATAATATTAAAATGTATCTTAAATAAATAGCTATTGAAAATTGTGATTTAATTTGTATGTCCGAGGACAGATCTTCGGGTTTCATGAAAGGTGTAAAATATGTTTATTTGTTCAGTTTACGTATCGTAGCTGAGGTAGATTTTTTTAGAATTGTCTCAAGGTTGTACCAAGGTATTTTTCAGTGTAACGTGATACAGATAGCTGGTAGAAATGTAAGGCGAGTGGATTGTATTCCATTGTACTACGTGCTAAGGAACTGTCCACGAAGTCTAATTTGGCGACCTCTAAGAGTCTATTAGCAGGCGATTGTAAATAATGGTTGAAAAACATTTAGAAAATATACCCGAATCTAACGGATATAGCATTTTTGCCAGCTGATTCATGTGGTATGAATATACTTTATTTATTTTTTATTCTTGTCAGACTACGTAAAACGTGTATGTATGCCTATTTAGAAGGAAAATATAATTGAGCGAAGTGAAGGTAAGAGACAGTCATAACGGTAGATTTTTAGTCTATACAAAGTTTCATTTCCTTCATTTTATATATCGAAAGTAAGAGGCAGTATAGTTTTTTGATATCTTTAAAATATAATAAATGATTTACATTCACTTTACATGTAATGCTGGTGTACAGTCTACTCATTTGTATACGTCTTAATAATTTTAATTACGTTTTGTTGACAAAACTTTAAATATCAGAAAGATTTTCAATGATTTATTACGAAGATTAATAATCAATTTATGTTTATGAAAGCGGTACCATTCTCTACATTTTATTGGAGGTACTGAGGAAAAAACAAATATTAAGCAGGGTAGCTCGACTGCAGGCTAACGTTCAAATCCTGACATATCCCGTATACTAAGCAGAAATGTCAGCTACTACACCGAAACGTCCAATGTTTGACAGACGTAACTTTTGACGCAAGGAAGGAATCTGTAACATATCGTTAAAAGATTGTGCCTTGTGCGCTGAAAACACATTATTCATTGTTTACTACAAATGCGTTACATATTTATAATAAATATTATATTTATGCGATTGAACAGAACTACATTTAGGAATACTTTGATGAATAAAGTATAAATTTCGAAGTTCAAACCTACAAGATGACATATACTATAGTTATTTATTTATTTATTTATTATTATTATAATTTCATTATTAATATTGAGCTATTTAAATGTTATAACATTTTATTCCAGACTACGACAGCTCGAAGGTTTATTTCTTTTTAATGATTTTAAAGGAAAAATAAATTGCCATTTATCTTGGATACTTTGAGCCTGAGCAGGGCCTTAAGACATTGTCCTTCGCCCACGTGCGTCATTACCTCAAGTGACGTACCCAGATTTGGGGCTAAAAAGTTGCCTCCTTTCAAAGGACACTTCCTGCATACGAGAAAGCACTCAGAATGATTATATGTACGAGTATTCATTTTAATTTTATAATAGTATAATTAATTTTTTGGTTGTTTCCTGTCCTTTGTATTTACATTATCTTCTTGTGATGGATTCCCCCAGCTGTTGAGTTGACACGTGCAGGTAAAGAATTTACTGTTGTTGTTGTTAGATAAATTCTTACGCGAACGTCTCGAGAAGCTGTCACCTGTGTCATTACATTAATATTTTGTTACTATAAATTACAAAACTCTTCATTATATACTGTTACATATTTATATTTCTTCTTGCTAGTTAATGCATTTTATTACATTTTAAAACGTATTTCCTATTAAAAATATAGGATGTCACATGTAATTAAAAATATATAAGTATATAAAGTGATTTTTATTTAATTAATTATTTAAGTTTCGATACAATGAAGCAATTTAAATAGGTCCGAAATCGATTTAAAATCGGTTAACCGTCTGTGAAGGCTCTCTGTTGCAAATTTCTTCATTTGAATCCGTTTCATGGCGACAATAACGAGTTAGTAATGCGTGTTGCATTATTACGTAAGAACAGGGAAATATTACTCTCGTGTGTCTTCGTGCTGAGTAGTTGGTCGTAGCAGAACGTCGCCCACATTAAGCAGTGGCACAGGATTTCAAGCTTGATGAAAAATATCCTTCAGACCCTGATTTGTAGTCCGTGTTATTTTCAAACGATGCACCCAGCTGACATGAAGGTCTCCTTGTACGAGGTGCGATCGGAAAGTTTCTAGACTGCGCCTATAAAAACCCGTACACTTATCTCAGGTATTAAATCCATCCATCACCCTCGAAGTAGTTCCCCTGGGAGTGAACACAACGATCCCAGCGCCGCTGCCAAGCCTGGAAGCATCCCTGGAAATCTTTCTTTGTCAGCCTGTCAAGCACCATCTGCGATTCTGCCTGAATCTCTTCTATCGTCTCAAATCTCCTTCCCTTTAGCTGAATTTTCATCTTTGGGAAGAGGAAGAAGTCACACGGAGCTTAGAAAGGAAGTTGGGGTCGGTTCTTGCAAGATCTTTGAGCTCCTGACAAACGAGAAGTCGATTCTGCTTCTGGTCCTCAGACAGGATGCGTCGCATGTGGAGTTCTTCCTTTAGAATCAGCTGACAGGTCCCATAGCCTATCCCAACAATGTCGCACAAGTCGTTGATGGTACGACGTCGATCTTCGTAACATTTTCGGGCGTTGTGCTCGAAGATGGTCGTCCAGAACGCTCGTCATCATCGACAGAGGTTCGGCCATTTTTAAAACGTGAATGCCACACAAAAGTTTGTGCACGACCCATTGCGGACTCCCCAAATGCTTGCTTTAGCATTTCATAGGTTTCCGTAGCCGTTTTGGCGAGTCTTTGGCAAAATTTGATGCACACGCCATTCCAAAATCGCAGGAGGGTCGGTGTAATGCACTACCAAGACGCCCGTAACTAAGAAACAAATGCTAATTCGATGATGCCGGCTGGCACACTGATTCACTATGAATGTAGGCCGCACCCCCTAGCGGCAGAAGCTCGTACTACATCCGGTTCGCCCGCTATTGACACAGTCTTTAAACTTTCCGATCGCACCTCGTATGATTTAGAGTCCACAATTGCAAAGGATGGAACTCGTAAAATAAACAGAAATAAATCTTTTGGATGGTGTCTCTTGGTGGGTTGTCGAGTTTTTAAATTTTTATTTATTTATTTGTTAGTTATACTGAGTTCTGTCGGAGTTAATAAATTACTTGCCGTCTTCTAAACCGACGAAATACCAAATCAAATGACTCAAGGACTCGGTTTCGGTCCTACACCTTGTCACTTTGTAATGATACTTTTTCTGCCTGATGACATCTGATGATGCCTATTATAATTACTACATATAGGCTAACGTTTACTTAATGACACATATTTCACGCTGGAATACGCAGAGTAAAAATCATACTTTTGCCCAGTTTTTAAAGCAGAAGGCGTAATTACCTTACAGGACATCAAGGCTAATATTTCTAATGACAGTAATTAAACATCAGAAAAAACGTATTCAATTTTGAACTGATTCCGTGATGATAAGATACGTTTCTAGTTATACCGGAGACAAGTTATTGAAATTTTGATGTTGGTTATTTTGTCAGTACAAATAAATCTTAAGATTAAAATTAATTATTTGGTTTTTCCGTCAAATCACAATGTATTTAAAATAACAACCAATTGTAAATCGATTATTCGATATGGAACACAGAATGATATTTTAATTATTATAATTATCTTATTTTACATACATTGTGATTTGACGGGAAAACCAAATAATTAATTTTAATTTAATAAGTCACAATATGACGTAACTACACTATCTTATAAATCTTAAGACAAAAAAGGATATGAAATTCGCCTCAACCTGCCCTGAATAATCACCCAATACCAGTCGAAACACCACGTGGCAACAGAAGCATGGCTGATGACTGTAAATTTACTACACGTCGTTTCAATTCGAATGTGTGTATGATTTCCGCCTTGAAGTCATTAAAATTAAACTGCATTGTAGTTTTTCTTAGCCGATAGAATTCGAGAGAATTTGTGCGCGCGAAAGACAAGTCTCCGCTGATTATCGGATTCAGTCTTAAGCCCTAGAAATGTACCTCATTTGGGGGGTAGATGGAAGGATTAAAATGGTTCTTCGAGATGTACAAAGCAGGATGAAATCTTCTGTCTCAGCGCAGAGATCAGTTAACACGACAGCAAAATATTCTGTTCCATAAAATCTGGTGTTCTTTTAACTAGTTTAACAATTTTATTACACTCTCGCATGCTGTGTATTTCGTGAATGATTTTTTTTTAATATTATCATCTGTTTAAATATTTATTTCACATGATTTTCGGTCATACAAGAGAATCGTTAATAATAAGTCTGTACATTTGGTACTTTGAAGCTCCTTAAATGAAAACGTTTTTCCTGTTTCTGGCCTTGTAATCCTGGGGGGTCTCGGGTTCGATTCCCGGCGGTGCCCGAATTTATAACTTGTGTTGGGCAAGGCCGTGGTCTAGGCAACACGGAGTTTTCCTCCGTGGCATCCCAACAATTACTCCATTCACACACAGAAGAAGGCAATGGCAAACCACTTCTGGATCATCTGCCAAGAACGTATATGAACAGGTCCCAGTCCGAGAAAAGGATGGAAGGATCCTGTTCATATGGACCTGTCGTCAGACAGAACACTAAATAATAAATAATTGATATACATTTTAATAATATGTGATCTCCAGCGTCATAATTTTTCCATGATCATTGAGGGAATTATTGTGTGACAGTTTTTCTGGATGTTGGCTAAATTTTTTCAAATTGCGATGTATTGGTTTATACCGTCGCGTAGTTGTACAGATGGTCACCGACGTTTCTGAGGAAAATATCAGTTTTCTGGCCCAAGTCTTAGGTTAACTCGTCCTCTTCGTGTTTTATAATATCTTGTGTTAATTCTGTGTGACAGGAACGTGGCTACCTTTTCAAAGTCACAACGCACATTAAACGTGTGTGAACACGGCAATGACAATGGATCAGATGAGAATGTGTGTCCTAGATTCTCATGGTTTTCTTTTCTGAGTGAAGTTTTGTGAAGGTTGGAAAGATTTCTGTTAAACGCACTGTAATCGTGGCATAATAAGGGAGTGTGTCAAGGGTTTCTTTATTCTGACCTAATAGTTATTGATTTCCCCCACAAAATAAGATATTTTCTATACTGACAGTTTTTAAAATTACGTTTCAAGTCATCACGATAGTCATAATTTGCTTACTTTTTACACAGGTATCTCAGGAAAGATTTCTACAAGTGATTTTGTATCGTTTCATGCCGTGAAGTTCATAACATAGACAAATTGAAGTGCCAACAACTTTAGGGCATTGATTGTTATTATTAAAATTTAATTTAAAATTTAATTAACGAAACCCGTTTCGACCTGATAGGTCATTATTAGTCAGTATATGCTACATTGGATCAAAAACTATTAGAATTCTCTTACTAAAGCCATTGAATTTAAAAGAGTGGGATGAATAAACACGTGAATTTTGGTTAAATAAATGTAAAATGGTGGCGATTATGTTTAAAAAAAATAAGACACCAAACTACTGAAATTATTTTTAAAAAATCATCTTTTCCTTTGTTACTTACTCCTTAAAGCACGTTTTTTCAAATATAATTTTGTTTATTCCACCGAGTGTATTTATGGATATATATATATCATTCTAAGATTAGTTAAAAGAGCGATTATTCACCTAAACGTAATCAACCAATTCTTCTTATTAACATAGATAACTTGTGTTTTCTTCAAAGGTAGGGACCAGATTTTTTTAATTTTCCTTTGATAATACACGCGTTTCAGAGGGCTGAGATCTTGCTAATAAAGCCAAGGACGTTAAACCTATGTTTTGCAGCATCATATACACTATACAGCAGAACATGGAACATTGTACATGACTGTTGAATAATAACACAGCTGTGAAATGATGAATCTCAAATATTGTATTGTACCCGAAGAATTCCGTTTACGTCCAAACGTACACGCACGTAAGGAAAGGTTACATAATCTGTGTAAATCATATTTCGGACCGCGTTCCGTGAATAAAAGTACAGTCTTAAGAAAAATGCAAAAAAAAAATTTCTGTCTCAGGTATTCAGGTTTTTTTTTTTAGGTAGAGAAACTGGTACTTACAAACGTACGTACTTCTGTATATTTCGTAATCGATACAGAACGTGACACAGGACCCTGATAGATTTGCTTTACAGATATTTAAAATATGCCCCTAAGAGTATAATAAAAATTTAAATGCCCGGTACAAGACTTAAAAAATTCCGGGCAATATTTAATGTAATACAAAACATAAGAGAAGAAGCGATTCGTATGTTATCCATTTTGTGCTAGGATACATTTCTGTAGTCAGTAAATCAAATTCGTGCGGCCGGTAATTCATAAATATTTGTTGAGCAACAAATATTTATGAATTACAAGCAGATTCTCTCTCTTATACGTTAGTGATAACTAGTTTAACGCTCAGTAACTTGGAATTTTGCTTACATAGGAATTTTATGGATCTCATTTCATCTCAGAATAAAGGGTAAAACATTTATGTAAATGTTATTAAAACAGCTGACATTCTAACGATGATATGATAAGTTTTCTTGGATGTAGAAATTAAATTATTACATATTCTTTAGATACTGTGTCCGTTATAGATTAGGGTGCCATTGTGGAGAATTCTTGATTTTGACAAGAGCTTTCAGTCCTCCTTTTAAGAGTATTCACCGGCTATTTTTTCTAGTCCTAGTTAAATAAACCATTTATTTTATTTTTTGAATTCATATATTGTTATTGTATTCGTTATTATACTAATATTAAATAGTTCCGATTATAGATGGAGACCTTTAGTTATGAATAAGCAAAGTTGTACCGAAACAGGACAGAATCGTGTGGAATATAAATCCACGCGCAGAACCTTCCTTGGTCTTACGTGTAGCTTGGATTTTTGGATAAGGATTAAATAAATTCAAGACATACCTCATACTGCTTGAAATATGTTTATCTTAAATTATTTATGCCACAATTACGTAAATAATACAGTGAAGCGTTTATAGACATAGTGTAAACATCTTGAATAAATATAAGAAAATGTATACCGCAGAGATTTCTGAATGATGGACGATGAGGGAGATATAACATTAAAATATCTATTATAATATGGACTCTCCTATGGAATTTATAATGCTGACGAATTAGGCCACTGGATGAAATATTTCAAGTTGGTCGTGAGAAAACGAAGTAGGATTTTTCTCGGATGTTTATGTAACAAAATGATTCTTGTACGTGTTCCAACATCCATAAGATTTGAAAGTGTATACAAAATACGAATGAGGATATGATATTATTAAATAGAAAATGCATTAGATTTCTAATATGTACCTATTTGCGTTTAAGCATTGCAATAGAATACACGTAAGCATATCCATACAGGCTTTATCTGTATGTTGTCAGGGTATGGAAGGTAATTTATCAGACGAATAATATTTATAGTGATTTTGGAACTAATTATTGCGCCTTGGTAGCTGGCTAGGCCGCCTGACGGTTGGTGAATTGTTCTGGTCGTTGGCGGTGTTGCTGAAACTTGCCTCTTGAGCTCCGCCTCTGTTCTGGAAGGTAAACCGAGGAAAAACGTTTCCTGCCTGATCTCCTCCATTTCCTATAGAAGTCCCACTGTCCAGCTGAGACTCGCCATTCGGATATTGTTCGAAATTCGGTCCAAGAAATCCACCGGGGCTACTGAACGAATTCTGTTGCTGTGCTTGGAGAGGTGCGCCGTTAAAGGAAAAAGCTCCTATGTTAGGCGCTTCGCCGTAGAATCCTACTACAGACCTGTGATCTCCTTCGGAAGGCGCGAAAGCCGTGTTATTGTAGATCCCCCCAGAAGCAAAGTTTGGGGATGGAAATTGCTGTGAAAAACCTTGTCCGAAATTATGAGCGGGGAACTGGAAGCCGTTAAGTTGGCCAAAGCCTCCATCTTCTTGAGGTAATGCACCGCCCACAGCACCGCTGAAAAGTCCAGTGTTTTGTTGTGTTGCGGAAATTGGCAAAGAATTTCCATTCTGACCTACATTAAATTGATTTGTTAACTGATCAGCTGTTCTGAAGTTAAAGGGTGGGAAGTTTTGTTGAAATGAATTTGTTCCTTGGTTTGGCGTGTCGGCTTGTTGTGGGTTTATGTTCTGCAGATATCCTGGAGAACTGAAACCGAAGTTAAACTGCCCAGGTTGAGTCCCAAAGTTGAAGCCGTTCTGTAGCTGTCTTGCCCCTGATCCAAACAGAGGCTGTTGACTGTTTGGTATCTGTGCGAACTGCCCTAATGTGCCCAGTTGAACATCCTCATTGCCTGGAGACTGGGTTCCAGTATTTTGTTGACTGATCTGAGCAGTGGATGATTGATTGTCCGGTGATTGACTGCCTGGTTGTGTCGCCTTTGAAGTCACTTCTCGTGAGCTGACGTGACCTTCTGGTCTCCTGTAGAGGTTATACAAATTAAACGGTGGTGGGGAAACAGCCCGGTTTGTTGTGTCTGTAATAACAACATGAGTACACGTGTTAACGTCTTATTCGTTCATTCAACCATTACGTAAATATTGTTACGATAGTTGAGTCAAATAGGTTTCAACATGAAGATTTCCGTCTTCTGGGTTGTTGCGCTGCGATCGCCCTGATGACGGAGGCAGTATGACCTCTGAAACGTTGGTTAACATCGACCAGACTACACAGCGCAACAACCCAGAAGACAGAAATCTTCATACTCATCGCCCTGATGATGGAGGCAGTATGACCTCTGAAACGTTGGTTAACATCGACCAGACTACACAGCGCAACAACCCAGAAGACAAATCTTCATACTCTGATGACGGAGGCAGTATGACCTCTGAAACGTTGGTAAACATCGACCAGACTACACAGCGCAACAACCCAGAAGACAGAAATCTTCATACTCTGATGACGGAGGCAGTATGACCTCTGAAACGTTGGTAAACATCGACCAGACTACACAGCGCAATAACCCAGAAGACAGAAATCTTCATACTCTGATGATGGAGGCAGTATAACCTCTGAAACGTTGGTTAACATCGACCAGACTACACAGCGCAACAACCCAGAAGACAGAAATCTTCATACTCTGATGACGGAGGCAGTATGACCTCTGAAACGTTGGTAAACATCGACCAGACTACACAGCGCAACAACCCAGAAGACAGAAATCTTCATACTCATCGCCCTGATGATGGAGGCAGTATGACCTCTGAAACGTTGGTTAACATCGACCAGACTACACAGCGCAACAACCCAGAAGACAAATCTTCATACTCTGATGACGGAGGCAGTATGACCTCTGAAACGTTGGTAAACATCGACCAGACTACACAGCGCAACAACCCAGAAGACAGAAATCTTCATACTCTGATGACGGAGGCAGTATGACTTCTGAAACGTTGGTAAACATCGACCAGACTACACAGCGCAACAACCCAGAAGACAGAAATCTTCATACTCTGATGACGGAGGCAGTATGACCTCTGAAACGTTGGTTAACATCGACCAGACTACACAGCGCAACAACCCAGAAGACAGAAATCTTCATACTCTGATGACGGAGGCAGTATGACCTCTGAAACGTTGGTAAACATCGACCAGACTACACAGCGCAACAACCCAGAAGACAGAAATCTTCATACTCTGATGACGGAGGCAGTATGACCTCTGAAACGTTGGTAAACATCGACCAGACTACACAGCGCAACAACCCAGAAGACAGAAATCTTCATACTCTGATGACGGAGGCAGTATGACCTCTGAAACGTTGGTTAACATCGACCAGACTACACAGCGCAATAACCCAGAAGACAGAAAACTTCATACTCTGATGATGGAGGCAGTATAACCTCTGAAACGTTGGTTAACATCGACCAGACTACACAGCGCAACAACCCAGAAGACAGAAATCTTCATACTCTGATGACGGAGGCAGTATGACCTCTGAAACGTTGGTAAACATCGACCAGACTACACAGCGCAACAACCCAGAAGACAGAAATCTTCATACTCTGATGACGGAGGCAGTATGACCTCTGAAACGTTGGTAAACATCGACCAGACTACACAGCGCAACAACCCAGAAGACGGAAATCTTCATACTCTGATGACGGAGGCAGTATGACCTCTGAAACGTTGGTAAACATCGACCAGACTACACAGCGCAACAACCCAGAAGACAGAAATCTTCATACTCTGATGACGGAGGCAGTATGACCTCTGAAACGTTGGTAAACATCGACCAGACTACACAGCGCAACAACCCAGAAGACAGAAATCTTCATCGCCCTGATGATGGAGGCAGTATGACCTCTGAAACGTTGGTTAACATCGACCAGACTACACAGCGTAACAACCCAGAAGACAGAAATCTTCATACTCTGATGATGGAGGCAGTATGACCTCTGAAACGTTGGTAAACATCGACCAGACTACACAGCGCAATAACCCAGAAGACAGAAATCTTCATACTCTGATGATGGAGGCAGTATAACCTCTGAAACGTTGGTTAACATCGACCAGACTACACAGCGCAACAACCCAGAAGACAGAAATCTTCATACTCTGATGACGGAGGCAGTATGACCTCTGAAACGTTGGTAAACATCGACCAGACTACACAGCGCAACAACCCAGAAGACAGAAATCTTCATACTCTGATGACGGAGGCAGTATGACCTCTGAAACGTTGGTAAACATCGACCAGAGTACACAGCGCAATAACCCAGAAGACAGAAATCTTCATACTCTGATGACGGAGGCAGTATGACCTCTGAAACGTTGGTAAACATCGACCAGACTACACAGCGCAACAACCCAGAAGACAGAAATCTTCATACTCTGATGACGGAGGCAGTATGACCTCTGAAACGTTGGTAAACATCGACCAGAGTACACAGCGCAACAACCCAGAAGACAGAAATCTTCATCGCCCTGCTGATGGAGGCAGTATGACCTCTGAAACGTTGGTTAACATCGACCAGACTACACAGCGTAACAACCCAGAAGACAGAAATCTTCATCGCCCTGATGATGGAGGCAGTATGACCTCTGAAACGTTGGTTAACATCGACCAGACTACACAGCGTAACAACCCAGAAGACAGAAATCTTCATACTCTGATGATGGAGGCAGTATGACCTCTGAAACGTTGGTTAACATCGACCAGACTACACAGCGTAACAACCCAGAAGACAGAAATCTTCATACTCTGATGATGGAGGCAGTATGACCTCTGAAACGTTGGTTAACATCTACCAGACTACACAGCGCAATAACCCAGAAGACAGAAATCTTCATACTCTGATGACGGAGGCAGTATGACCTCTGAAACGTTGGTAAACATCGACCAGACTACACAGCGCAACAACCCAGAAGACAGAAATCTTCATACTCTGATGACGGAGGCAGTATGACCTCTGAAACGTTGGTAAACATCGACCAGACTACACAGCGCAACAACCCAGAAGACGGAAATCTTCATACTCTGATGACGGAGGCAGTATGACCTCTGAAACGTTGGTTAACATCGACCAGACTACACAGCGCAACAACCCAGAAGACAGAAATCTTCATACTCACCGCCCTGATGATGGAGGCAGTATGACCTCTGAAACGTTGGTAAACATCGACCAGACTACACAGCGCAACAACCCAGAAGACAAAAATCTTCATACTCTGATGACGGAGGCAGTATGACCTCTGAAACGTTGGTAAACATCGACCAGACTACACAGCGCAACAACCCAGAAGACAGATATCTTCAACTCAGAATATCATGTCACGTCGTTAGCAAGTTATGATTTTGTTAACATAAATAATAACATAACTTATATTCAGCCTTGAGATATTCTGAGATTATAAAGCCACGTGTAAAACCCTAAAACCCATGAAAGAAATTAACGATCCTTAAATAATTATCATGTTATCATAACACGGAGTAAAGATACCATTAATTAAGACTTGTATAATTACGGATAACATAATCTTTTGTCTGTTGATAATAAAAATCAACGAAAGAATATTACTTCAGGAATATTGTTAAACTTCGATATATGCATTGTTTATGTTATGGCGTCTCTCTGTTATTAATTGTTTTATATCACAAGCTACTTCTTGCATTTACAGAGACTTCAATGCACTTAACTCCGCCAATAAATTTTCTCTAAATATCACCTATTGCGCTGGGTCTTGAACTGGAGTTGGACGAATCCTGGGCTTTAGATGTCGACAACTTCACGAAAATGCAAATCAGAAGGACGATACTGAGAGCCTGGAAGTAAGAAAACACACGAGATAAAAATTTATTATCAATAACTGCTTATTCTGTGACGTCTGACCACCTGGAATTGTCTGTTTCTGAGACCTTTAAGTAAAGGATTATTGACGGATTGGAGATTTCTTATATATTCATAACTATAGTCCGCGACTGTAATCTTGAGTAAAGTTAGCATAATGCCTTCAATGCTTCGGACTTACTGCAGCCCTTGAAAGTCTCAAGATTACAGTCGCGTACTGTAACTAGCACTGAATTTTTTGTGGCATTGAGAAGATGCTAAATGATTAATTTAATCTGTCTGATTGAATCATGGTCTTTCATTACTTTTATGAATCATACTAAGACATTCATAAAAACGTGTATGTACATTAGAATGGAATAAATGCGAAATTATTTATGGTAATATTAAAATATGCTGTAAACGAGTTAGACTGAAAGTTTTCATGCAAAGATGACATGGTACATACAAAATAAGTTTTGAAGTTGATAGTGATAACGTGTGTTATCGTGACGCGAATTGGAGATAACGAAATTATTTTATAAGAGAAAGCTATTTCCAAAACGAGGGTGCATGCTGAATATAACGCAATCAAAATTAAGCAAATAAGTTAAGAGATATAAGCACAGGTATAGAAATTTATTATGCAAACATAATATATTTAAATTAATAATATCGCTAAATGCTATAGAAACGTTACATTTTTGATGGTGAATCCGAACTCTAGACCCCTAACCCCTTAAATCCAAATTAAAATATATAATAGAATTCAGGTCAATACACAAACTTTATTTACAGATGTTAAAATTTAAAATTTAAAATTTAAAATTTGCGCATTCATCGCTACAACGATGTTACAATACAGCGTTGTAGCGATGAATGCGCAAATTTTAAATTTTAACATTTGTAAATAAAGTTTGTGTATTGACCTGAATTCTATTATATATTTTAATTATAAAACACAAACATGACGCATTTAAACCTTACCCTTAAATCCAGTTTAACCATTGGTTTCTATAACGCGATTTTTTTCGTAACTCAAGTGTTTTCCAAGAAACTCTACTATCGCATTGTAGGAGAAACTGTTATATTACCTTGACAAATTTTACTGGAGAAAATATAGGCTTATAAAGTAAGTTTAAATGTATAATAATTAAATACAACAGCAGTATTTTGTGGTGACTGTATTACACCTTCTATTTCTTAGTAATAATGGTTTTTAAATAATTTCAGTACTCCTAGACTTCTCAGAGAATGTTTCGTGAACCAGTTAGTTAGTCAGTCAGTTACACAAGGGGGGTAGAATCTTTTGATCTAACAGCTTGGCAATAAAGATTGTGATCTTGAAGAGCTCATTAGTTTGTGTTTGTTAAGTAACAGGGATGTCATAATCACCAACGAAGACAATTCGTAATTAAAATGTTTATACTAACGCTTGTTAAATAATTAAGTTGCCAGTCATTTATTTTCAGAAATCTTGGATTTTTAAAACGGTTCCGAGGGGCTACGGTTGATTGCAGTATTAACGTCGCATACAAAAGTATAAAGATTGTACAGTCGCCAAAATGAATTTATTTAAATAATTAAGTTGCTTATTGGAAGACAATAATTTTTGTATCAAAATTCAATTATTTATTTTAATCCGTCTGATCACAATATTTAAAATTTCTTATAATTAAGATAATAAAATATCATTCATGTTCCATATCGATTGATCGATTTACATTACGGAACATTTACACAACATGTTTCAGTTTTTTAAGTTGTTAGATATATTTTACACCTGATGATGGTTTTATAAAAACCGAAACATGTTGTGTAAATATTCCGAAATGTAAATCGATCAATCGATATGGAACATGAATGATATTTTATTATCTTAATTATAAGAAATTTTAAATATTGTTATCAGACGGATTAAAATAAATAATTGTTATAATATTCACAATATGACGCAGTTACACTATCTTATCAAAATTCAAGCTAGGGCCAATGGCTGAGACACTGTTTTTGTGGAATAAACGGACGTATTTCATGATTGAACTTGTTGGGAGTAAGGAAGTTTACTTTTGTTAACGCTGTGCTGAAATAAAGATCACTTCAGGGCTAATCAGAAATATCACACAGTCTTCATGAAGAGAATATCGATAATAAGCAGTTCGATACTTGAAATATCGACCCTACCTGAACAGCGGCCATGTTGTTGTCATTCGTAAAGTCGATCCAGCACTACCAAGGTTTATAACAAAACATCTCAATTTATATATGTGGGTTTCTTTAGAAATTTGAATAGGATATATGCAATTATCGACTTGTCGTGTGTCCCTCTTCAAATCGTTTCCTATAATTCGATTCACATTCATGTGAAAAGACAAATTTCCCCTTCAGTGATTTTTAGGTTAAGGTGATTTTTTTTTTGTCTGAGTTCAACTTCACTTCAACTACTTCCGGTGTGTCTTTGTAACGTATAATAACGCGTTGCACATGGCAATAATAAATAGAAACAAAGAACAATCATTATCTTACGTGAGGCATAGAGCCATGACGTAGTGAGAAAGTGCGTGGATCAGATTTCGTGTCATCCATGATGTACAACGTTGTTTGTCCCCTCGGTAACAAGGATTGTCCTGTCCTATTGGTTTTACAACACGTGCGTATAAACGCTGTTGAACACAGTTTGACTTTCTGGGTACAGTATGACCCAAAATATCGTTGCACTGTTTTTATCATTACGACAAATGATTTTGTTTTATTATTTAGTGTTCTGTCTGACGACAGGTCCATATGAACAGGATCCTTCCAGCCTTTTCTCGGACTGGGACCTGTTCATATACGTTCTTGGCAGATGATCCAGAAGTGGTTTGCCATTGCCTTCTTCTGTGTGTGAATGGAGTAATTGTTGGGATGCCACGGAGAAACCGGGGAAGCCCCCGGAGGAAACCTCCGTGTTGCCTAGACCACGGCCTTGCCCAACACAAGTTATAAATTCGGGCACCGCCGGGAATCGAACCCGAGACCCCAGGATTACAAGGCCAGCGTTCTAACCGCTAGACCACCTCATCTTATTATTATTTAGTGTTCTGTCTGACGACAGGTCCATATGAACAGGATCCTTCCATCCTTTTCTCGGACTGGGACCTGTTCATATACGTTCTTGGCAGATGATCCAGAAGTGGTTTGCCATTGCCTTCTTCTGTGTGTGAATGGAGTAATTGTTGGGATGCCACGGAGAAACCGGGGAAGCCCCCGGAGGAAACCTCCGTGTTGCCTAGACCACGGCCTTGCCCAACACAAGTTATAAATTCGGGCACCGCCGGGAATCGAACCCGAGACCCCAGGATTACAAGGCCATCGTTCTAACCGCTAGACCACCTCATCTTATTATTATTTAGTGCTCTGTCTGACGACAGGTCCATATGAACAGGATCCTTCCATCCTTTTCTCGGACTGGGACCTGTTCATATACGTTCTTGGCAGATGATCCAGAAGTGGTTTGCCATTGCCTTCTTCTGTGTGTGTGAATGGAGTAATTGTTGGGATGCCACGGAGGAAAACTCCGTGTTGCCTAGACCACGGCCTTGCCCAACACAAGTTATAAATTCGGGCACCGCCGGGAATCGAACCCGAGACCCCCAGGATTACAAGGCCAGCGTTCTAACCGCCAGACCACCGTGGCTACGACAGATGATAAAGGCTGGTAATTTTATAACATTTCCCGACAGCAGATCCTCAGTCTAAATATCTACACTTGACTGTATCACTTTTGACTTCCTAGTTCAAAGGGCAGGTTTGCATCAGGAAAGCGCTGTATTAGCGGGAACATGGCAGACGTTTTGCAGGTGTGAACAGCAACGGATTTAAAATTTGAATACCTGATCTATAATCTTACTGACAATTCCACGTCTCTGAAGTTTCGTTAAATAATTGACAACGTGAAGTTGACTGTAACATCGTCCTGATGATGGAGGGAGCAAATACCTCTGAAACGTCGGTAAACTCCTACCAAAGCACACGCGCTAAGACCCTGAAGACAGCTATCTTCATAATCGGATCCGTGAGAACCTTATGCCTCGCCAAATTACTAATTATGTTAATGTACGCTTTCAGGTTCTCACGGTTGCGAGTATGAAGATGGCTGTCTCCCGGAATGTTGCGCCGTTTAGTATGGAAAAAATTGACCGACGTTTCGGAGGAGCTTACTGTCTCCTCGCTCTGATGATTGAGATATTACGTTAGAAACGAAAATTATTCACTTTTGGGTTTTCATAACCAATAAGATTATAATTATTTACAATATAGTAGAACAAAGAATAAATAAGCGACCATTATGTTAGATTTTTATTAATATCTGCCTCAGTGAGATGGATAATTCCTTTTTTTAGTGATACTTCCAGCACAGAATTGTATCCTTAAAACATAAATGGCTGCGATTTGCCTTATATTAATCTTTTTATCACGCAATCTTTAAAGTACTAAATTATCTTTGGACACTCACTCAGAATATAATTGTGTCTACTAAATTCACAATCATCATAATTTGTTTTTCGGTTCATTATCATTCAATACCAAAATGTTAATTAGGTTGGCCCATAAACGTCCGTCAAACTCCCTTCATTTTATAAGTCCAGAAAATCTGCATTCCAATCAGGTACGTCAGGCCACTGGATCGATTTTTAGACAATTACAATTTTTTTATTATTTTGGGCTCTGTTTATCGTGATTTGATTATTACTGTCATCACATCACGGTGTTTCGAAGGTTGAATTTTCTCCTGTCGTCAGGTGTAAAAAGGGTACAGCGCCTCTTCTGCTGGATCGGATAGAAACGTTAACGTTCATGAAACAACCTCAAGACAATTTCATATGCGTTGCCGGAAGTAACCAAAATCCGTCTAAACTCTTTTGTCCTAGGCAAAAGTAGGAAGTTCTCTCCTTGCGTGGAGTCTGATTGTGTCAGGCTTTCTAGTTTTACGTACGGAAACTATTTCACATGGATTCGGGTATTTTATGCAACATATGTAAGACTGTAAAGTAGCGACATTTTTTTATATGTTTAAAAATGTATTGTGTACGTGTGTGTCGTTTGATAGTCCATAGCCAAGAGGAAAATATTTTATTTAGATTTTATTTTATTCTCTGTTACACAAATTAAGCAATTCATTGCGACCAGCTATTAAGAACGTATTACTGATTCTTATTTGTGTTCAGAATTTGTGGTGCATTCATGTACAGTAAAACCCCTCAAGTTGGACACCCCTTTATATTAGACAATTTTAATTGGAACCGGTTAATATCCTATAATTTTACATGTCCACAATACCCTATATCTTGGACACCCCTTTTGTTGTAAGTTGGACATCCCTTTTGTTGTAAGTTGGACAGGTTCATGCACTTAACTTTGATGCTTTTAAGGGAAACTTTTTCAGTTACATATTTTGTTATTTTGAATTTCTGACTGATGAACGCCTCCTCTCATGGACATTGAACCCATCATTGGAATGCATTGAAAGTGTTTAACTATTCTTTTGCTGAATCTTTAACTGGACTACAGGATTGCAGAAGACACAGTTTTAACCCCGCTTGCATTTGAGTTCAGACTGTTAACAGAAATTGAATTTTTCTTTTTTGCGATGTGGAAGCGAAAATTCGTGGAATTAACTTTATAAAATGTTATTGAGGCTGGGGTGTAATGTGCAGTGCATGGGAGTGCACTTCAAAAGATTATTATTAATACTATTGTCATTAATTCTTAATTCACGTACGTAAGTAATTAGATTATATTGTCATTAGACCACAATCTGATTTTTGTCTTTCCCTCTATCTTGGACACCTCTGTAAGTTGGACACATTTTCGCGGAACCCCAAGTGTCCAACTTAGAGAGGTTTTACTATATAAATGAGTATCGATTATTATTAATTACGCTGGAATTATCAGTTTTGTGATAATCACGTGGCGTTATGTTTTACAATTTTCGGAGAGGTTTATGTAGAAGGCTGTTACATTTAAATTTAGTGTGCGACTTTTGCATTAAGGTTTTCCGTCTGGAGTGTCCAACATTGTCATCGCCAGTTGACTGTATTTTAACAGGAAAAAGAACTGGACTGAGGAAACGATCCGATTGGTTTGCGGTGGGAATACTTTATTTTTGTGTAATAAAAAACGTCGAAATATTAAAATTTAATTACAGCAAAACTGTTATAAATTATATAAGCCAAATAATGAAGACATTCATTTTAATTCATTAATTGTTTTACAGAGACTAGTAAAATGTCATTTTATTGGATTGTATCATGTCAGATGTCAGGCCTTAACATGGAGCTACGGGACAAATTATAATTAATGGTTTTAATTACTTACTGTATGGAAGTTCACACTGACAACATGTCTAGAGTAACCCCTTAAGTTTGCAGCATAATACTTGTTTGACAGTGCGATTTCTTGAATATTTTACAGATTTAAGATCATACAAATACAGTGATCGGTTTTATCATTCAGTCGCTCAAACTATCCCGTGGTTCGAGCATTAACTAAGACTAGGTTAACATCCCGCAGACATTCAAACTGTTAATACAAATGTATAGTAAGAGGATCTTCGAATCTCTGTATAGATCAATGATTTACGGCAAACGGGGTAGTCAGCTGTTTCTGCAGAGTATATTTTTTTTTCATTTCAGGAATACTTCAGATTTTACTTTTAACTAGAAATCTAACTGTACGTAGCAGAGTTCTTCCTTGGAAGCTGACTGTCGTTCATTAGTCTAGAACTAACCTCGTATTTTATTTAACCCAACGTTTAATTCATGTATTTACAGCAAGACTTCAGTGCGTTGCATCCTGAGCCAGTTCAGTCCAATAAACATAGTCATAGGTTATTTATTTCAGATTCCATCTATTTCTTATCTAGCAAGTGGTCTCTTCCCTTCTGGTATTCTGGCTGAAAATTTTGTCCACATTATCATCTTCCTCGTGTTTGTGTAGACCATATACAAGTGTAGACTTACGTATCACCGAATATGAAAAATGTAGAAATTGTCATTCATAAAGTTTCTTTACAAAATAACTTTGTTGATTGGAACACTTAATTTAACTGACTTATTTTCATACAAATCAACGGAGGTGGTGTCTCGTAATGCATCACGTCTGTAAGTTCTTGGTGCATTGATACAGACAGATACGAGTAGCGTTTTTGAGATGCAGCTAATTATTTAGCCACACAAATGTCTTAAAATACATCATTTGCTGTCGGTTCTATATTACACTTTTCCTACGTATTCTGATGATTTGTACGACGCAGAACACGCGAACGATACTTAATTAAGTTCCTTACTTTATTTAACCTCAGTTACTGATCATCTGTTTCTACTGTAACCCCTTACATTTTTTTGGAACTTTCACAGCTAAGAGTTGCAAAAAAACATTAGTAACTTCGCCACGTCTGTCCGCCTGTCCAAATATAAGAACTATACAACCGTTGAGAGAATTTTTATTAAAATTGATACTTGTTTTATAATTTGTCAGAATATTCCAATTTTGATTTCGACCGGAGAACAATGACGATACACTTTACATGAAGACGTACATATTTCTTTTTTCCCGTGGAAGTTACTGACTGTAGAATCCCCACCTGGGGAATCCCCACCTGGGGAATCCTACCTGGGGAATCCCCACCTGGGGGAATCCCAGATATTTATCTAGCCCTTTTATTTTGCGCATATTACGTCGAGATAACGACGTGGTATCCCTGAATCTATAACCCCAGGTCACTGTTATTTTTTGTGGTGGTGGTGACTGGGTAGAAATACAATTCGGCGCTGTGTGTCGTAAAAATCTTCAAGTATTTTTAAAGTCAGTTAAAAAGATTAAATATTTAACATTCCTGTCCACAAGCTTTTTAGAGTCAAAGAATTATTCTTTAATTCTAAAGAGTAAATCGGTGGAATACAACTTCAGTTTATTGAGGGTCATTCACGTATGTCGGCGTGTATCAATTTGTGATTATACTGACGAATTTACGTGTTGTAGAGGTATTTTTCTGTAGTGTACTTAAATAATGAATTTGAATCTCATTATGTTAATGTGTTTTTGGTTTCCTAAATTTGAGTCAGCCTACGATAAAATTCCCATATGTTAGGAAATCATCGTACAACGTTCTTCCAAGTTCCAGGTCCTCGACTTCGCCTCGTTGTCTGTAATATTCAGCAACTTGTCCGGTAATACTGCCATAAGGAATTCCACCTGTCAACAAGAGAAAAGATGATTTCGGATTATCGTCATAAGATCAGCTGAGTTCAGAGATGGACCCAGAGCATGGGGTCAAATTTTAAAAAAAAAATGCACTGTAAATGTTATGTAAAATGTTCTCCCGGGAGATAGTCTCAAATGATTAAAAACGCAGTCGATTACCAACAGAGCTGGCATCAAAATCACGAGAAATGAACGAAGTGTAACAAAAAAGTACCCACTTACTTACGTAAAACAAAAAGTTAGCTAAAATATCCGTAACAAAATATATTTATTTCCAGAATTTTTCTGTAAATATTATTTGATCTGGGATATTATTACACGAGTTTAAAGTTTGGTTTGGTCTTCTGAGCTGTTATAATTGATCAATGTTACCATCAAACTTCTGTCAAAAAATTCTACATCTCTCCTGTTATGCATGTTGGAAATGTGTTATACCCAGAGAACTTACAATTAGTTACGTATTTATCCACCAAGCGCTAGTAGTAGGTCAATGCAGTAGCGCCATGACATCGTGGTGACCGAATAACGAACTAAGAGTTACTAGGTGGGCGTGGACCAAAGTCGCTAAATGCGCATGATCGAAATCTTTTTATTTTTAGGAACTGTTAAGAAATTCCCAAGAAAAAACACGCATATTGCTTCGACAAAAAGTGTGTTTGTTTTATTTTGATTTCGACCGACGCAGTAGTGGAAGAATTTGGTCGCAGTTAAGTAATTTAGTTTCCAGATATAGATGGCTTTGTCTCTCTAAAAAAAAAAATTGAATTATTTGTGCAGATTCTATAACTGATTTCACCTGTGAACATCTTAACCTTACGTCGATGCTAGAAAATATTGGTATAAGAAGTCGTTCTTTACCGTAAGCAAAACCATTGACCATTTCTACGATCCCAGCGCTGTCTGGCCTAGCGGTGACTGCCGTAACGAACACCGCTACTGCCAACATAAACGCACGTACAACCTTAAAACAAAAGAAGAAAGAATTAAAGAAATAACATTTCGTGCGAGGGAAAAGGGAATAAGTGTAATTCATAGTAAGAACGCTGCATTTTTCTTTAATCTCTTTCAGTTTCACTTCGAGGCTCTTCACAATTATTAAACAAAAGTGAATAGGATTAATTGATGTTTGCGTTTTTAATCAGTTGTGACAGAACGCACGTTTCAAGATGGCTGTCTTCTGGGACATGCGCCGTGTAGTCTGTGTTTCAATTAATGTTATCTCATAATTATATAGTAAGTAAAATTAACTAGATTGGTTGCGATAGGAAAGTTAACGTAAATAGTGTAAGGGTTATGAACAAACAGTATCGACAACTTTATATTGTGAAAATCCATATAATTTCGAAATTTTACCTCCTAACATTTCTCTGTTACTTTTTATTTTCCTTTCTCATTCTACTTCTGCCTATCTTTGACGTAACATCAAATCGTTAACAGAGAGTCACAAAGCCGACTGACTCACCGAGGCAGGCCTTCAGGCACGTCCGCACAGGACGCTAAATTTAAGTAATCTTCGTTAATAGTGTCGGTGTTTGTGAAAATAAACTTGAAATTAGACCGAAGAGACATACTTAGAAGTGAAAGATAAGAACCACGCACATTTCTGACCGAAACTTTACTTTCCCACGTACAAACAAATGTGGGACAATATTGAAAGAAGACAAAGGAACATCGCACATTGCCAACATACACACACGAGGGAACAAAATAAATACTAGAACGCCCGAGTAATTTGTTTCAGACACACGTCTCTACATACTTTGATTTTACGTAAACGCGGATATCTGACTTGAATCTGTGCGACGATCCTCGGACTGGTCCTCCCATAGAACAGTGTTATTCAACCTGGGGTACGCGTACCCTCGGGGGTACGCGAAGACATCTTAGGGGGTACGTGAAATTTTAAAAAAATATATTATTTTATGATAAACACTGAATAATCCGTAATTTAATTAATTTAATTTATTTTAGATGTAGATTATATACTATGTATAACTCGAATTATTCACCAACAACTTTGGGGGTACAAAGTTGAAGAGAAATTATATCTGGGGGTACGCGAAGACATCTTAGGGGGTACGTAAAATTTTAAAAAAATATTATTTTATGATAAACACTGAATAATCCGTAATTTAATTTATTTAATTTATTTTAGATTATATACTATGTATAACGTGAATTATACACCAACAACTTTGGGGGTACAAAGTTGAAGAGAAATTATATCTGGGGGTACGCGAAGACATCTTAGGGGGTACGTAAAATTTTAAAAAAATATTATTTTATGATAAACACTGAATAATCCGTAATTTAATTAATTTAATTTATTTTAGATTATATACTATGTATAACGTGAATTATACACCAACAACTTTGGGGGTACAAAGTTGAAGAGAAATTATATCTGGGGTTACGCGAAAAAAAAAGGACCACGGCGTTTCCGAACCATATTTTGGCACTGTCTCATTACATGATTCATTCACTGTACACAAGTTTATTCATCATCGTTAAACTGCCATCGAACTAACCACTTCAATCAACTGATCTTAGAAATAACGTTTTGCTGTGCGATCTACATGCGTATTTGAAAATAAATGTCGTTCTGAGATGTTGCGTCGTTTGTAATCTCTTAAAAATTGACCTGTGTTTCGGAAGTGTTTACTGCCTCCATCATCACGGCGATCATCGTGAGAAAATGAAATCTCATGCGTATTTTTCCGTATGTTACATGAAAGTTTAAGACCCGCGCACATAACGGTTTAAGTTCAGTCGAGGATAAGATTTAATAATCTTTGTGGTTGTAAGGTATACGCTGAAGACCACGAGATGACCTTGTATGCTAATTTTGTGGAAAGTGCACGTGAACGTGGTAATCCATTCACGCGTAGTAACAAAGAAATCGTATCGTTAACAGAATATTAATAGCGAAATTTTTTTACAGAGTCCATAAATATATTTGAATGGTAGAGTGTTCTCTTATCCTTGGGAAAAGACGTCCTGCCAGTTTTGGGACAAAGTAAGGTTATGTGTGTCCCCCCACCACAGAAACACGCCATGATTTAACGTGTCCTTAGCATGTCTGAACACGCGGAAAAGTATCACGGAGAACACGAGACTTTGTAGTCGGTTTTCTTCAATAGTAAACATAACTCTCTAAAATGGGGCGTGGCTCTGTCATAGTCGCGAAATTTGTGTTCAGCAAAGCGAAGATGATAAATGTTTCTTTAGAATGAGCGAGTGTGTTTTGTGAGACAAACAGTTTCGTTACTAAAACACGTTGCAATTAATTATTTAAAAAATAACGTGTATCAGTACATAAATTGCTGTAATTATGTATAAATATTATATTCTTATTGTATATATCATTCTCTCAAACGTAAATTGTGATCTGATGAATGAAAGGTTTCAGGGGGGGCATTTGTGAACCATTTTAAGATATTAGCCCAGTGTTTGTCTGGTGATACTGAAGAAAACCACAGGAACGTCTATTAACCCTTTGAAGCCGAAGATCGTCTGAATATTATTTAAGAATTCAGTCCGTACCGCAAGAAAACACCACACCTCACCATTACGAAAATCAGCTGGTTAACCCTTTGAAGCCGAAGCTCGTCTGAATATTATTTAAGAATTCAGTCCGTACCGCAAAGAAAACACCACACCTCACCATTACGAAAATCAGCTGGTTAACCCTTTGAAGCCGAAGATCGTCTGAATATTATTTAAGAATTCAGTCCGTACCGCAAGAAAACACCACACCTCACCATTACGAAAATCAGCTGGTTAACCCTTTGAAGCCGAAGCTCGTCTGAATATTATTTAAGAATTCAGTCCGTACCGCAAAGAAAACACCACACCTCACCATTACGAAAATCAGCTGGTTAACCCTTTGAAGCCGAAGATCGTCTGAATATTATTTAAGAATTCAGTCCGTACCGCAAGAAAACACCACACCTCACCATTACGAAAATCAGCTGGTTAACCCTTTGAAGCCGAAGATCGTCTGAATATTATTTAAGAATTCAGACCGTACCGCAAAGAAAACACCACACCTCACCATTACGAAAATCAGCTGGTTAACCCTTTGAAGCCGAAGATCGTCTGAATAATATTTAAGAATTCAGTCCGTACCGCGAAGAAAACACCACACCTCACCATTACGAAAATCAGCTGGTTAACCCTTTGAAGCCGAAGATCGTCTGAATATTATTTAAGAATTCAGTCCGTACCGCAAAGAAAACACCACACCTCACCATTACGAAAATCAGCTGGTTAACCCTTTGAAGCCGAAGATCGTCTGAATATTATTTAAGAATTCAGTCCGTACCGCAAAGAAAACACCACACCTCACCATTACGAAAATCAGCTGGTTAACCCTTTGAAGCCGAAGATCGTCTGAATATTATTTAAGAATTCAGTCCGTACCGCAAGAAAACACCACACCTCACCATTACGAAAATCAGCTGGTTAACCCTTTGAAGCCGAAGATCGTCTGAATATTATTTAAGAATTCAGTCCGTACCGCAAGAAAACACCACACCTCACCATTACGAAAATCAGCTGGTTAACCCTTTGAAGCCGAAGATCGTCTGAATATTATTTAAGAATTCAGTCCGTACCGCAAAGAAAACACCACACCTCACCATTACGAAAATCAGCTGGTTAACCCTTTGAAGCCGAAGATCGTCTGAATAATATTTAAGAATTCAGTCCGTACCGCGAAGAAAACACCACACCTCACCATTACGAAAATCAGCTGGTTAACCCTTTGAAGCCGAAGATCGTCTGAATATTATTTAAGAATTCAGTCCGTACCGCAAAGAAAACACCACACCTCACCATTACGAAAATCAGCTGGTTAACCCTTTGAAGCCGAAGATCGTCTGAATAATATTTAAGAATTCAGTCCGTACCGCGAAGAAAACACTTCACTTAACCATTAGAAGTCGAATCAGGCGGTACCACATAAGATTTAACAAAAGAACATCCCGGTCAAAGCCTTAAGGTAGCCGATTATCTTGTCTAGAATTGAATTTAATACTCTGAACACGAAGGAAAACAATTAACTGTGAAATTTTCGTAGAAATTTATCGCCTTCACTCTATAGATTTCTATATTTCGATTTTGATCTATCGTGTACATCACAATCCCAGTGTTTGTGCTGAATGATTTGTATATCGATCATTATATTCCAAATTCAGTTCTGACTTCTCTACGACTATTTCTTTTAAATTTTTTTCTAAATATTCATATATTCGTTAGTTTCCCCTGATTTGTACGCAACCTGCAGCGGAGGTGATAAGGGTGTTGATTTGATGATTTAACTACCTCGGAATAAGGTCCAGTGGCGGACTCTGTGAACACTTTAATGAAACTACGGGTTCTACGAAAGGTCAGAAACTGAAATTTATCAACTTCTCAAAAATTACTGTCCTCTGTTGAGTCAGTAATTTTTGATTGGAAAATGAGATGTTTGTTTACTGACTGTTCTTAGAATATACTTGGTTGGGTGGACAGACAAAGATTTTGTTTAGGAATTTAGATACCGAGCTACAAAGTACTTCCTCGGACACAAATGTCTGTTGTTCCGACAGCATATATGTAATACTCCTCGTAACCCCTCTGACCATCTGCCTTATACCCCCAAAGGACCTGGAACGCACAGATTCGTCCCGACTATACACGGAGGTATAGCCTGATTATAACTGTCACATTCTTGATGCATCTTGTCCTCGTAAAACAATGCAATTCGAAGGTTCAGCATTGCCGAAACCTCACGCCGTTCCATCTCAAGCTTCCCTGTTCACATTCTTTTCAGAGTGTTTCCCCACAAAATATCTGTATGTATTTCTTGTTTCTCTCACGTCCAGAACTCAATAAGCTCTCCGATTAATTACGCATGGAAACAGCTGTAAATGAGTAACTTAGCCTATTATTACACTGATGGTCTCGAAGGCGATGTTGCGTGTGTTAGAGGTCTCAGGGGACAAAAATTTTAAAATTTTACACAACCCGTGGAACTATTTTACCCTACGAAACCCGAGCCCGAAGTTTACCACTGAACATTTACCCATCCACAACCACCAGAGAGCGAATGAAGCTCGCCATATTTGAAATCTACCCTGACTGTCGTATATTTTAATCCATAAATGCCGGTAATCCTTGAAAGAATTAATTAACTGCGTTATTATATTATTAATAAATTTACCGGGTACAAAGTTTGCAAGGTGTTTTGTCGACCTGTATTGGGTCTGGCGAATTTGAAGCACCACCATGAAGTTACTCTGACTACGTCGTTCAGTAAACGACAATTAAATAAATAAATAAATAAATATGCATCAACACACGTACGCCTCACAGTCACAGAAAATTCCATGACGCCATTTCATAGGAATTTAAAAACGTTTTGTGGCCTTCCTGGGTATCTCCTAGCGAACACAGATGACGATTGCCTCCTGCCAAATCCTTACCTAATTCTTTAAATCCTTACATAATTTATATTCATCATACCATTGTTTTCAACGCCTTATAACTTCTAAACTATAAACTGAAGTGTGTTGTTAGTTAACGCAGTGGTATTCAACCCTTTTTTGTTCGCGTACCCCCAGATATAATTTCTCTTCAACTTTGTACCCCCAAAGTTGTTGGTGTATAATTCAAGTTATACATAATATATAATCTACATCTAAAATAAATTAAATAAATTACATTACTGATTATTCAGTGTTTATCATAAAATAATATATATTTTTTTTAAATTTCACGTACCCCCTAAGATGTCTTCGCGTACCCCCGGGGGTAAAATAAACCCCCCCCAGATATAATCTCTCTTCAACTTTGTACCCCCAAAGTTGTTGGTGTATAATTCAAGTTATACATAGTATATAATCTACATTTAAAATAAATTAAATAAATTACATTACTAATTATTCAGTGTTTATCATAAAATAATATATATTTTTTTAAAATTTCACGTACCCCCTAAGATGTCTTCGCGTACCCCCAGATATAATTTCTCTTCAACTTTGTACCCCCAAAGTTGTTGGTGTATAATTCAAGTTATACATAATATATAATCTACATTTAAAATAAATTAAATAAATTACATTACTAATTATTCAGTGTTTATCATAAAATAATATATATTTTTTTAAAATTTCACGTACCCCCTAAGATGTCTTCGCGTACCCCCAGATATAATTTCTCTTCAACTTTGTACCCCCAAAGTTGTTGGTGTATAATTCAAGTTATACATAATATATAATCTACATTTAAAATAAATTAAATAAATTACATTACTAATTATTCAGTGTTTATCATAAAATAATATATATTTTTTTAAAATTTCACGTACCCCCTAAGATGTCTTCGCGTACCCCCAGATATAATTTCTCTTCAACTTTGTACCCCCAAAGTTGTTGGTGTATAATTCAAGTTATACATAGTATATAATCTACATCTAAAATAAATTAAATAAATTACATTACTGATTATTCAGTGTTTATCATAAAATAATATATATTTTTTTTAAATTTCACGTACCCCCTAAGATGTCTTCGCGTACCCCCAGATATAATTTCTCTTCAACTTTGTACCCCCAAAGTTGTTGGTGTATAATTCAAGTTATACATAGTATATAATCTACATCTAAAATAAATTAAATAAATTACATTACTGATTATTCAGTGTTTATCATAAAATAATATATATATTTTTTAAATTTCACGTACCCCCTAAGATGTCTTCGCGTACCCCCGGGGGTAAAATAAACCCCCCCCCCAGATATAATCTCTCTTCAACTTTGTACCCCCAAAGTTGTTGGTGTATAATTCAAGTTATACATAGTATATAATCTACATTTAAAATAAATTAAATAAATTACATTACTAATTATTCAGTGTTTATCATAAAATAATATATATTTTTTTAAAATTTCACGTACCCCCTAAGATGTCTTCGCGTACCCCCAGATATAATTTCTCTTCAACTTTGAACCCCCAAAGTTGTTGGTGTATAATTCAAGTTATACATAGTATATAATCTACATTTAAAATAAATTAAATAAATTACGTTACTAATTATTCAGTGTTTATCATAAAATAATATATATTTTTTTAAAATTTCACGTACCCCCTAAGATGTCTTCGCGTACCCCCGGGGGTACGCGTACCCCAGGTTGTAATACCACTGAGTTAACCCACAGGAAGATAAAATCAGACTCGGATAAATGTTGTGAAGACGAGATTGGTTACATATTTTGGTAAATAAGTTACCCATAGCAACAAATATAATAAATATCTACCGTAGTTTTCAGAAACGTTGCATTTCTGGCGAAGAATGTCGGTTTCGAGGTCTCTTTCGATGGAATATCCGACATACTGTCCCCACACCGTGCTCTATTGCTATTCAATACATATTATTAAACATTAGACATAAAAGATTTATATTATATTAATGTAACAGCTGTAGCTGGTGATGGTCACTCACCATTATATCTGGTGTTTCGATGAACGAGCCACTGCCTGTTTCCTCCGTCTTGTCCAAGGCAGACTTGGCAACGGACTGACGTACCAACACTGTAGAACCAGCTTCATAATTCCACACATATCTGCCACACGCTACCTTGGGATGTCTCTTTTTTTCATTCTTTTGTTTAAACACGCTGTGAGAATTAGCCCTTAACCTTGAAACAGATCCCACCTTTACAAACCTTTGTAGTTAATTACTGTTCATTTAGTAGAAATCTCGTGCGTCTCACATGTACGTGCCAGAAATTAGAAACAATTTTAACCTCCGTCATTGTCGAGGTCTCGAAGATACGTTCCCAAACCTTGTAAGTTTACAGGAGAGAAATTTATGAATGGAGCCAGCACCTATTAGGATACTTCCGGTAATAATTTATTGTGTAAAAACACGATAAAACATAGAATTACCAAAATATGAAACAAAATAGTAATATAAAGAAAACTAATAAATATTTTCGAAAATAAGACAATTAAAAGTATATAAAAGTATATAAAAAAATAATAAAGTAACTTTATTTATGTATAAGTTAGAATACGTCGTGTGAAAGTTCAACGGTGGCAGTAAAGCTACAATCCCTAGCTTTGTGCGAAAATATGAAGGGACCATTTTAGACCAAATGGCAAATTGAAAGATAATATTAAAATGGATGTCGTGTGAAAGGTCTTCGGTGGCTTATTTTAAAGTAAAGCTACAATCCTTAGCTTTGTGAGAAAATATGAAGGGACCATTTTAGACCAAAAGGCAGATTGAAAGATAATATTAAAATGGATGCCGTGTGAAAGTTCAACGGTGGCTTATTTTAAAGTAAAGCTACAATCCCTAGCTTTGTGCGAAAATATGAAGGGACCATTTTAGACCAAATGGCAAATTGAAAGATAATATTAAAATGGATGTCGTGTGAAAAATCTGCGGTGGTTTATTTTAAAGTAAAGCTACAATCCCTAGCTTTGTGCGAAAATATGAAGGGACCATTTTAGACCAAATAGCAAATTGAAAGATAATATTAAAATGGATGTCGTGTGAAAGTTCTCCGGTGGCTTATTTTAAAGTAAAGCTACAATCTCTAGCTTTGTGCGAAAATATGAAGGGACCATTTTAGACCAAAAGGCAGATTGAATGATAATATTAAAATGGATGTCGTGTGAAAGTTCTCCGGTGGCTTATTTTAAAGTAAAGCTACAATCTCTAGCTTTGTGCGAAAATATGAAGGGACCATTTTAGACCAAATGGCAAATTGAATGATAATATTAAAATGGATGTCGTGTGAAAGTTCTCCGGTGGCTTATTTTAAAGTAAAGCTACAATCTCTAGCTTTGTGCGAAAATATGAAGGGACCATTTTAGACCAAAAGGCAGATTGAATGATAATATTAAAATGGATGTCGTGTGAAAGTTCTTCGGTGGCTTATTTTAAAGTAAAGCTACAATCCCTAGCCTAGCATTAGTCTATGTCAGAAATTACTGTCTAGTAGTTCAGTTCTACATTAAAATCGAGAAGCCCCAATTTCGATTCTGGGCCCTAAAATTTGGCGTGCATTTTTATAATTTACGCGATAGTACTCAGTTGCTCCAGAAAATTCTCTCGTTTCTACGCGACATTTTACATTCGACTTTCCATAACATGTGAATATTAAAAGGCGTTGTTTAATGACGCAAGATAATTTGTGTGTATAAGCAAAGAAATTATGTTCTTAATGCGACTGACTTGTCTCTCGACGACGGGGCAGGACTGCTAACCTTTGGAATGTGACATTAGCATTCCATTACGTTCGATCAGCTGCATAATTTTTCCAACGTCATTAACACCGCCTTCGAAGAGAAAAGGGCAGATAGACCATATAAGGAGTTGACTGTTTTCAAATTCCTCTGGCGTAGTTATTTTGTAAAAGTACGATTAAGTCCGCGTGTGGAATTGTGATCGGCTCGAACTCTGGGACACGAAGTAAAGTCTTACCCTGCTCTACTTACGAGATGTACAAGGCGTTTTCGTCTCTTACGTATTCCTTTGGAGATGGAGCCTTATAATTTTAGAATAATTGTAAAATCATGATAATTAATTATCAGTTCTTAATCTGAGCATGTCAGAAATCTGACTTGTAACAAACGAAGTATCTGTTTGTATGTTCCGAAAAAGGCAAGTCGTCCCTCTGGTATGGGAGGGTTCTGAAGTCTGGATACAAAAACACGTTCAGTTGAATAAACATTTCCGTTCCTCGCCGCGTAATCATTCGTCTTGTAGCGTAATTTAGAAATGCGGCTTATATAAGCATAACTTGCACTCCAAGGTCACTCAGTATCATCTGAGAATGACAAGTCAGATGAAGATATATAAAAAAATTATAATGGTAACATTGAATATTGAATTTGCATGTCATCACCGTTTATTTCAGAGACGCAATTTGTATTTGCGTTTCTTTGCCGACAGAGTTTCCCTGGCATGCAGACAGGAGCTGTGTTCGTAACATTGAAAATGCTTCTCAAGAAGAGAAATTTTTTGAAATTCCTCTCTTTAAGTTATCGCTGCCGAGTGCCCATGGCCGTGTTTACAAAAGCCGTTTCTGGTCCGTGTCTCCAGTCAACACGCATCTACTTAAATATAATTTTAATATTATCCTTCCATCTGCGTCTAGGTCTTCTGAGTGGTCTCTTCTCTTCGTAATTTGCAGTCAAAATATTTTACCCGTTTTTCGTTCACATGCGTGCTACATCTTCGATAAAAGATTTTAGAATGTTTGAGGCAGCCGTGGATTTGTGGAAACTGTTTTGAAAGACAAAAAGAATTGCTAAATGCACGGATAGGTTAGGTTGGGTTGGGTTAGGTTAGGTTGGGTTAGTTTAGGTTAGGTTAAGTTAGGTTATGTTAGGTTAGGTTGGGTTGGGTTAGGTTAGTTTAGGTTAGGTTAGGTTGGGTTAGGTTAGGTTAGGTTAAGTTAGGTTATGTTAGGTTAGGTTGGGTTAGGTTAGGTTGGGTTAGTTTAAGTTAGGTTATGTTAGGTTGGGTTAGGTTGGGTTAGTTTAGGTTGGGTTAGGTTAGGTTAGGTTGGGTTAGGTTATGTTAGGTTGGGTTAGGTTAGGTTAGGTTAAGTTAGGTTATGTTAGGTTGGGTTAGGTTAGGTTAGGTTAGGTTAGGTTGGGTTAGGTTAGGTTGGGTTAGTTTAGGTTGGGTTAGGTTAGGTTAGGTTGGGTTAGGTTAGGTTGGGTTAGTTTAGGTTGGGTTAGGTTAGGTTAGGTTGGGTTAGGTTATGTTAGGTTGGGTTAGGTTAGGTTAGGTTAAGTTAGGTTATGTTAGGTTGGGTTAGGTTAGGTTAGGTTAGGTTGGGTTAGGTTAGGTTGGGTTAGTTTAGGTTAGGTTAAGTTAGGTTATGTTAGGTTAGGTTAGGTTGGGTTAGGTTAGTTTAGGTTAGGTTAGGTTGGGTTAGGTTAGGTTAGTTTAGGTTAGGTTAAGTTAGGTTAGGTTAGGTTAGGTTAGGTTAAGTTAGGTTATGTTAGGTTAGGTTGGGTTAGGTTAGGTTGGGTTAGTTTAGGTTAGGTTAAGTTAGGTTATGTTAGGTTAGGTTGGGTTAGGTTAGGTTGGGTTAGGTTAGGTTAGGTTAGGTTAGGTTGGGTTAGGTTAGGTTAGTTTAGGTTAAGTTAGGTTAGGTTAGGTTGGGTTAGGTTAGGTTGGGTTGGGTTAGGTTACGTTGGGTTAGGTTAGGTTACGTTGGGTTTGTTTAGGTTACGTTGGGTTAGGTTAGGTTAGGTTAGCTCTTGTCTTGTTCCGATCTGCTTAACGTCAGCTGTTACTGCCAGGACGTGTTCTAACCTTGAAGAACAATGTATAAAAAGACAAGCAGAAATGCTTTTCATAAATTTTTAAATTTATAATGTGCGACCTTACCTTACACTTTCAACATTCTCTTGCAAAGAAATATAACCGTAGGCCTACCTTCACAGTAAACTGCATTGCTAAGTACGCGTACGTTATCATTTAAAAATTGTTTAAAGCACTATCTTTTTCGAATTATAAATCTCTCAGTTTCCTGATGTTGTAAGCGTCTGCCTTTTTGCTAACTGATAACTAGACCAATATCTCGTGTGCTATTAGGTGACATTAGACAGTTGATACAGAATATTCTCCCACTCCACCTGAAACATCTCTGGTTGTAACATGGAAGTCTCAGTTTTTCTGCGTGGTTTTGTACAGGACATCCACTCGGCCGTGCGCCATCCACACTGCATTTCTAGATGCTCTATTACTGACAAACCCACTGACTGTTTAAAAATCCAAGAACGTACGTGCGCGCGGTTTCTATACATTCCAATACGTCGATTGAATACTTTCATAGAACACTTTTACTAAATTTCTCTGTTGACGTAGAACGCGTGTATAGACTGGTAGAAGTTTACAGATGTTTCAGAGGCGTTCGCTGCCTCCATCATCAGGGCGATGAGTCAGACTACACGGCGCAACAACCCAGAAGACATTCATCTTCATACTCGAGGCCGTGAAAACCTCAGATTTTACGTACATATTTTTTTACCAAAGTTATATCAACTGAAAAGCAGATAATTCCAACTCATCAAAAATAAGTTCTAAGATGAGGATATTTGAACAATCAAAAGACTGTCGTTTTGTTAACAACACACATTTTTAGGAAGACATTAACGATGCACTTCATTAACTTGAAATGTGTCTTCCAAAACATTTTATGAATTATGATCACTGACGAGGGGATTTATCGACCGACTATCATGACTGAAATTGATCGTGGTTTTCATCAGGTCCTCCGGGCACTGACAGAAATAATAAATTAGACCATGCCAACTTCCGTACACATCATTTACATTTACATTAATTAATTATTCTTTCATTCTACGCTATGTAGTTGAAGCTATTGAAAGCATCGTTTAATAGGTATATAAATAACATGTAGAAATCAGAACAGAGTTACGAAAGCAAAGTGCCATTCAGATGTCAGACAATCACGAAGTTGTGGGAGTGCCGGATGTAAATAAATGTTCAGAAGGTCGTGTTTACTTAAATGGCGAGAATCTTCCCTTATTTGTTTATAAATTGTGGACGTTAAGGGAATTGTCGTCACTTAATTTCGATTATAATAATAATAATTAGTGTTCTGTCTGACGACAGGTCCATATGAACAGGATCCTTCCATCCTTTTCTCTTCTCGGACTGGGACCTGTTCATATACGTTCTTGGCAGATGATCCAGAAGTGGTTTGCCATTGCCTTCTTCTGTGTGTGAATGGAGTAATTGTTGGGATGCCACGGAGGAAAACTCCGTGTTGCCTAGACCACGGCCTTGCCCAACACAAGTTATAAATTCGGGCACCGCCGGGAATCGAACCCGAGACCCCCAGGATTACAAGGCCAGCGTTCTAACCGCTAGACCACCTCATCTTATTATTATTTAGTGTTCTGTCTGACGACAGGTCCATATGAACAGGATCCTTCCATCCTTTTCTCTTCTCGGACTGGGACCTGTTCATATACGTTCTTGGCAGATGATCCAGAAATGGTTTGCCATTGCCTTCTTCTGTGTGTGAATGGAGTAATTGTTGGGATGCCACGGAGGAAAACTCCGTGTTGCCTAGACCACGGCCTTGCCCAAACACAAGTTATAAATTCGGGCACCGCCGGGAATCGAACCCGAGACCCCAGGATTACAAGGCCAGCGTTCTAGACCACCGTGGCTTCTAATTTCGATTACGATATTTTAAATAAAAACAGTTTTCCGACCCCTAACTTCTATATGGTAAAAAGGTTAACTCTAGCGTCTATTTTAGAGGTTGTGCTGAAATGTAATTCCTCCCTACCAGCTTTTATTTCACGTAACGAAAGTAAATATTATATTGAAAGAAACATCGATATTTTTATTAAATATTATTCTGTAATCGTACGCAATTTTTTATAGATAAAATTAGTCTGCCAACTTTCATGAGAACGTCACGATAGAACTTTGCGTACCGATGACGAAAACTCGTCACTTGACAAGAAAGGATGTCCTGCTTTGGTTTTGGGAAGGCGTCGAGGACAGGAGGACTATAGAGGCACGTAACAAAGTTTCCCGCACTCGCAGACTTCTCGGGACGTATGAAAAATGAAACAGTAAACAGTCGTCATGCGATATTTGAAACCTTGTTTACAGATCTGACTATAATTTGTGATTTAGTTTTACATAAAGTCTGTCCACCTTCTCCAAAACAAAAAGGCTGTCATTAAATTTGGCATGTATAATTGCTGTCATGCGTGACATTGGAGGAATATCTACTACGAGTACAACTAAAATGTCTGCCATAAAGAAACCAAAAGGTAATACTGTAAACACAAAGCACGTCCTTGAACGCTGTCCCAAAGCAATCGAGTTACAACGCAGAATACCCGAGCATATTTTTTATTCTCAACTTTAATGTTAGTTTCATATCTTCGCATCTGTTTTCGAGACTGTGAAGGCAAGATGGTATTATTGTCTACAGCCTTTTGAATACGTGCTTGAAGTGTTTTTAAGCGTTTCAGACGTATTCTGCAACCAAAAAACCACAATCCCTGTAATCTGACATCGTCTGTTGTTCCAATTTCACGGCTGTAATCCAGAGCCCTCCAGTGGAAGAAATACGAAACTTCACACAATAGTGTAGTGGGAGAGTTTTACATTTCTTTTACAGATTATTAAGATAGGAAGTTGTTGCTTTCCAGTGGAATTGTTTCAAGGTTGAAAGTGAGATGACTAACAGGTTTGCCGACCCTGTAAGAAATCGTTCTGACGTAAATGATATTCAGTAATAATGGCCTTGAGAGTTACTCTTACGTACATTTCCTTATTGTTGTTTTCCAACAATGCTTAATGACGAAACCTATTAAGATAAAATTGCCTGTAGCTTATCACTGCTCGTCTGTTAACATATTTTACAACAACGAATATTAATTTCAGTACGGAAAACCCAGTCAATCGGATAGCGATTTAACAGAACGTTAATTTCGTATAATTTTCTCGTTAAAACCGTATCAGGGCCACGTGATACGTGCGTTTGAAATTCATTTCAACAATTTTTCGTGTAAAGTAATTCGACTCGGGATGAATTCTGTGATTGTTGCAGATTGTCGTAAATAAATAACGCATTGTTCCTCTACAAAATCAGTGTTCTGTTTCGTGTGTTACAAGAAATAACTCGCTTATGGTTTGTCACTCGAACACCAGGTGTCCTGTGTCTTTACGACAACTTGAAGTAGCTACTCTCTTGAAGGTCAGCCAAGAACATGGCTCCTGCGCGAAAACTTTATTTACCTCTCTGTTTAATAAACGACCTATATCTAACATGTAAATAGATTATAAAAGAGCTAAATTGTATGAGTTGGCTTGGCTTGAGTTCTTTTAGGATGTTGTTCAGTTAAGGCATGTGCACTGGGGATACTATTTTGAATATTTGTCAGCTGTTTTAACACTCCATAGCAGGTAAAGAAGATCTTGTGGACCCATTCTGTCCGCCTGTATTCCTATCACGTTTTTTAAGCCAAGTACAAGCTGCCATCTATCGATGGTCTTAACAGACGACACATTATGTTATATAATTCTTCCAGAACGACTGATTTTAATGAAATTTGGTATGTGGGTCATGACATTAGATGGTATTTTCTAGATTTTTTTGTTATTAATGATCTACAGACAGCACGACAGTTCTCCGCAATTACGCCATTAACCACGATCGTATGACAGGAGTTATGACGTAATTGTTCGTGATGACGTGTGTGGCAGGTATTTGAAAGGAGGTGATCGTGGTTTATTAGTAGGTGCTATTCCGACATTGCTCTTGATATACTAAAAAAAAGAGATAAATATCAATAGGGATTGTAAATAATCTGAACGGTATTCGAACCGAGCCCCTCTCAAGTAAAGGTTTAAGTTAGGTCAGCATTCATACCAACCTCCTGATATGATCATATGATCATATGTTTGAAAACATAATTATGCTGAACTACGTCACATTTTGGTTTGTGATGACAGGGGATTCCCGATGAATTGTTTAGAAACAACGTTTTGCATTCCTGACCTGACCGGCAGTCCCAAGAGATGACAGCAGATTTTTCTGTTTGAGAAAGGATAAACAAGTGTTTACAGATGTCGATAGTTATTTATTTATTTATTTAGTGTTCTGTCTGACGACAGGTCCATATGAACAGGATCCTTCCATCCTTTTCTCGGACTGGGACCTGTTCATATACGTTCTTGGCAGATGATCCAGAAGTGGTTTGCCATTGCCTTCTTCTGTGTGTGAATGGAGTAATTGTTGGGATGCCACGGAGGAAAACTCCGTGTTGCCTAGACCACGGCCTTGCCCAACACAAGTTATAAATTCGGGCACCGCCGGGAATCGAACCCGAGAACAGAGTACAAATTTAGATAATAGCTTGGCAGCGCGTATAGCACGCACGAGGACGAAGACAAATGCCTACAATATATTCTTCCAAATACGTAAAGGAAATAGACACAAATGGGAGGATTTTAACGAATTTAGTTGTGAAAATGTGGACGGGATTCTTGTGGGTAAGGATGGGTCATGGTACTGAACCTTCAGTCTCCATGAATGATGGGTAATGTCTTCGGTAGACTTTAAATATTATTCTGCTGCGTCGATTTAATTTGTTTAATGCATTTCTGTGATTTAAAAACACATCACAGTTGGTGATACTGTTGTGTTTGAGATGCATACTGGCCGTTTATTCTGTTTTGAAGAAGGTGAGGTTGAGTTTTGATGTGGTTGACATCGTTTCCGCCCGTCAGGTACCTCACCTGACCTCCGGCATCGTGCCTGACTCCGGAATGTTCCGGTCTGTTGTGACCAAGAATTGCGTGTGGAAGTCTCCCGTTAAGCTGAAAGCCGGTCGAGGTGTGGTGATTTGGTCCATGATATTCGGCAAGGTTATGAAGCGGTCTATGATGAAAGGAAGGGAAAGTGTTGCCGTGTTGGATTGCGAAGTATTCACACTCCAGCGAGCAGGGACCTACGTAGAGGTAAGGAACTGACAGATAAGGGAAGCTGGCTCCAATCACGAAATGATGAACGTTGTCCACTGTTGTGAAACCTGAAAGTAATAATAAACGTTCTCGCATGTCGGAAATATTATCTAACACAGGTCATAATGTAGTGTCCTCCGGATTGGGGGTTGGACGTGGGGGTGACAACCCCACCCTGTAAAAATAAACTGCCGGATGGATTAATTCACGCCGGAGTGGCAAACAGATTGTCCGTGAATGAATTAAAGAAGTTTCTGAAGAAGGCCAGGATGATATTACCGGGTAGACAGAGATTCTTTTCGAAATATTTATGAGCGTGTTAAAATTCTTGCAATAAATTCGCGTTTCATTGTGAGGTCAATATTAAATATTACTACAGGAGAGTTTTTCACTTACCGCGACTGTTAAGAAAGAGAGGTTGATTATAATCGTAGAATGTGGAATAAACGTCCTGGCCATTTGCGTTCCGGAGGATTCCTTGTACTTGCGTCGGCGAATTGTAGGTGGCCGCAGTGTCCAGTCGATCTGATGCATTTTCCTTGACCGCGATTTCTTTGTACTCATCTGATGCCTGAGAAAAATAAATGTAAAAATATTATTATTATTATTTATTACCACGCCATTGAATCTGACCTAAACTTTGACAGAGAGACTCGTTACTTAAATTCTGGAAAATATATTTAAGGACCGCGATAAGGACCTCAAGATGCGTCTTGTTCTGAGAGTGACCGTCACTTTTAACTCCACCCTGGGGTATCTCCCGGGAATGATTTTGAAGTAATTGTGTGAGCAAAATACATTCGGCTCAGGAGATTTGACGGAGAGAACCTCGAGGTGGGTGCCCCTGCGTCTGGGGAGGTTTGGTCGGTTTAGGAGGTGGGGGGGCTGATTCGGGGAGACCTCGTCAGCACACGAAAGGGGTTGTATTTGGATGTTGTTTTGACATTGGTATTGGTTTTGTTGTGTTTTTGGACGGGGCAACTACCTGGTTTGGTGTTTTACCTGGTCCCTCGGGGTGGTCAAGGCTGGAGAGCCGAGTCGTGAGTTATTTTTTCTTATATGTTTTGTTTGTTAGTCTCTTAGTAATTAACGTGTGTGTGGTAATGATGTTTTGAGTTTGTTAACCTGTATTAAGAAAGTAAACGGTTCTGTTTATAACAGGGGTGGCCAACCCGCGGGCCGCATGTGGCCCGCCTTGAACATTTTTCCGGCCCGCGAGATTCATCACACTTTTACAAAATATATTTATTTTATAATGGCCAAAGTAGTGAAAACCAATGTATTAAAAAAATACATTATTTGTGCATCCATATAATTTTATATGTGGCCCGCGGAGTTATGATGCATTTCCAAAGTGGCCCGAAAGATCATTTGGGTTGGCCACCCCTGGTTTATAATTTAATACTGCTGTGTCCTCGAGTTTGTTTTCCTTAAGAGGGTGGTACACCCTTCTTCAGGGGCGTTGGCCAAGTGGACCTGCGACACAGAACTAGAAACCTCCTCCCCAATCGACTGTTGTTGAAAAGGGGAGAGTGTATCATGTGATAAGCCTTCCAGTTGTACCAATTATGTAATCTCTTACTTTACATTTCGCATGAGCTGTATTTGAGCAGGTAGATCTTATTATTGAAATATTTTTTCTGCTATCATTTTCCTTACGTTCGTCAATATTGGCTTCTTTCAGCTGATTCTCGTATATGTTTTAACCATGTGTGTTTTTTTTTACATTTTCACTCCTATTTGTATATATAAATTAAAATATAATACTTTGGGTACAATTTTTGATCACGATTTATATACTCTTTCTTAGATATAGCTGGATATTTTTGTAAGAGAACTTAGACAAAGTTTAGTAATCATATATATATTTTTTAAACAAATTATAATATTTCAATTTGCTGCAGGCAATCTGTTGATCTAGAATTGCACGCAGGTCTAAGCAAATTTTGATAAACATCGCAAATCTGCATAACATAAATTGACGAATCAACAAATTATAATAAAAAACGTATAATGTTCATTATTATGCATCCACGTGGCGATAAACGTGTTGCTGTTACGTACGATTTGTGACTGTCCGCTTGCAGAATTCTCGTGGACCGAGAGGGCAGGTGACAGGGCACGTGGTTTCACGGCCGTGGTTTCTGTTGGTAGCACTGTACTGCCCTTGAATGCAAGCCTCTCAGCGCCGTGGCTTTCAGCGGCCAGGACCGCAACCACAGCGAAAACCACAAGCTACGAGGAAAACAAAAGAAGATAGATAAATGTATGTTAGAACTGAACCTAACCTAACTCTGTGAAATGCAAATGTCAGGGTCCGTTAATTCGTTTTTTAAGAAGAGAAAGAAGGAAATTTCTCTTCTATAAGAAGTTTATTTTGTTTGTGAAATAACTTTACGTCAGAAATCTCTAAAATGTTCAATATTCAAGGTCTAATTTGTCACAGAATCTACATAACAGCTCATGTGTGACGTTGGCTTTACTGCTATATTATCAGCCAATGAGAAGATAGAGTTTTGTGTTGGGGTCTGAGGTTTCCCAGACAGTGAAGATGTCGACTCGATTGCAACCTACGTTTCTGAGGAAAGTATCTTCGCTATCTTGAGGGCATAATAACTTCAACTCTGAAGATGAAGGCAGTTCTGCGTCCTAACCTCAGAAGGTCACAGTCAACGTGGCTTTTTCATTTTCTCTGCGCAAGTAACTGACTTCAGAGAGCAGAGTCGTACGAGAGAAACTGATAGTAGCCAGTAGTCTTGTAAGATCCGTTTTAATATTATCCTCCCATGTACTCCTCCTTCTTTAAAGTGTTCTCGTCTCCTCAGGTTCTTCGGTGTATTTATATGAAACAAGACGTTCTCTGATTGAGAACTTTAAACTTTGTTTATAGCAGCCAAAATCTGGAATCGCTTCGATCAGAGAATGTCTTGTTTCATTTATGTACCAAAGAACCTGAGGAGATGAGAATACTTTGTAGAAGAAGGAGTATATGAGAGGATAATATTAAAACGTCGGTTACACAGTTAAAAGGAGTAAAGTGTCGCACGTTGTTGCTTTGACTACACACGTTCTCCGATATCATACTAAACTATCACTTTCGTACGTGGGGTTGAATTATCAGTGACGCTACAACTAGAAAGCGCATTAAATATTTAATTTATTTCTGTCTACAACAGGTAAAATTTATTTACAGTTTATTTAAAATGACGCTTTTATTTTCTTTACAGATCAAATCTCCTCTTAGCCACTTCTCTGGTCGTTTTAGGCAATTCATCATTTCAAATTCACATAAATCAAAATGTAAATCGTAGTTTCTTAAATCCTTTTTGACTTGAGATGGAGGAGACAAGATTAAATTATGAGGACTAAACTATTGACCAAATTTAATACAGTTTGCTTACGTATTTTAACTTATACATAAATAAAGTTACTTTATTTCGAAATATAATATTTTTAATTGTCTTATTTTCGAAAATATTTATCAGTTATAGACCAATGAGAGGATGATACTGGATAATAAGTTGGAGAGGAAGGAAGTGGTCGTGGCCTAATTAAAGGCATATCCCGGTATTTGCCTAGAGGAACAGAGGAAAACCACGATAATTTACAGCCAGAATATCCGACCTCCGGGACAGATCTTGAGTCCGGGAGCCCTCGAATACGAGATACGCCTCACGATAATTGTGAAGTGTAAGGAATGTACAGTTTCGTGCAAAAATCTACGGCACATCTGAAACCTTGCGGCTGTATACCAGTTGTCACTGGCCACTTAATAAAGAACAAACGTAAACAAAAACGGGACAAATTGAAGAAATTATTGCGTGATAACTCAGAATGTCGATACGCGTATGTTTCACCAGCTACCTACGAGTTTACACTTCGTCGGCACAACCCACTAGGACATAGTGAGAATCTAAAATCTCGCTTATTAGAAATTATCCACGCGGAATACCGAGGAGACATTTTCGGATGATATATGGTTATTACGGAATTGGGGAGTTGGACTGAACTGGTTCAGGTTCGTGCCTGGTAGACGGATCCGTCCGCCACGGTGTCAGTTAATTAGTTGTTTAATTTTAACCGTCTAATCACAATAAAATATTTTATTAAATATTAATATATTATTACTAAAATTAACATTCAATATTTAATTGTAGTAATAATATTTTAATATTTAATAAAATATTTTATTGTGATTAGACGGTTAAAATTAAACAATTATAATCATCACAATATGACGCAACATTATCATCTCAGTTAATTAGTTGTTGAGCCAGGTCGAATATTCCTCTTGATTAATGACTAGCCATCCTTTGTGTGTTGTATATTACGTCACAGCTAATTGTCCTGTCCGAAAGAATTATTTTAAAAAAATTGAAAAACGTGTTATTTAAAAACTGATATTGCAGGTCTTTTCCGAAAATAAATTAAGCATTGAAACCTTAACGTAGGCCTACATAAAATAATCTACAAATGTCGTGTGCCTATACTAATATTCGTGACAATTTACTTTTAAAAATCATGCGTCTATATTAACTACGTAATTTGAATGTAAAATTAACTTACCAAAGCACTTGAATGCATATTCCTTTTTACCTGCTAGCAAAGGCGAACACTGTTATATTGGTACATCCTCACAAGAACTCTTTCTATTTTATATATATCTGTGTTGTTATTTTATAGCCATAAACCATAAAATTGCCACCATTTTATCAATTTGTCGTGTTAAATTTTAAGAAACAATGAACATTTACGACATACACATGCAATTATAATCGTTTCTTGAATTTTCACTTCACAAAACTGTATTAATTTTGTTTAATTTAGTTGTCAGTAATATTTAGTTGAAGTGTGTTTCAAAACAAAAGAAATCATCTTTGTATGTGTTCCTATTTCTGAATGGACGCCATTGTGTTAACATTGCGTGAAGAGATGGCGTAATCTGTCGTTTCGCCTTCTTCAATTATGTGGCATAATTTGTAATGTTTATTTCCTGTGATGTGTAAAAAATGGCTGTATTCAATAATGAGGTAACATCATAGAGTTGAAGTAAAGCTGTCCTGCTAAACGCCTTGGAAGCGCTTGGAGGGTGAGGCTTTTATAACTCCTACTAATTGTTGACTTCGTCAATAGATGGGGGTGAGTGGTGATTCCATTTTTCATGCAGAGGAACTAATCCCAGTCGGACACTACTCACCGAGCTGTCTCGACTTAAAACCATACAGGACTACGCTAAATTTTCAACTTTTTTACTGAAAATTGGGTCGAATATCATTGTCGTGAATTGCACTCATTAAAATTTATTAAGATTTGTTGGTTCAGTGAATTTAGATTAGTTTTACTTCAAATGGGAATGTTATACAATGTCGAAAGCGGTGATAAGATTATCGTCGATGGTGAGTTGATAAGTTTTTTTTTATTATTTAGTGTTCTGTCTGACGACAGGTCCATATGAACAGGATCCTTCGATCCTTTTCTCGGACTGGGACCTGTTCATATACGTTCTTGGCAGATGATCCAGAAGTGGTTTGCCATTGCCTTCTTCTGTGTGTGAATGGAGTAATTGTTGGGATGCCACGGAGGAAAACTCCGTGTTGCCTAGACCACGGCCTTGCCCAACACAAGTTATAAATTCGAACCCGAGACCCCAGGATTACAAGACCAGCGTTCTAACCGCTAGACCACCGTGGTTTATGATAAGGGTTTAGAAATATATTATTTTAACAAAAATAGGATTTCTATTTTAACACGGTTCTGTGCACTCACTTAAGAGAGTGAGGTTCGCCATTATAGTCTCAACAGACTTCTGCTAAACGAGTCCAAATGTGAATCGTGTACTTGTAAATCTAGAACGTCTAAATTTATAACCAATCAAAATTCATCCTCATGGAGCAGTGCAGATGATGATAATCGTAGGATTTGTGGTTTTCACGGTTGTGAGTCTTAAGATGGCTGTCTTCAGGGGTTTTTTTTCGCTGTGTAGTCTGGTAGAAGGAATCAAATGCTTATTAACTTATTTACAATAGTCTGTCACTGAACCGTATCCTGAGGCATTTGAAGCGAGTCCAAGCCTACACACCGTGATTCCTTAATATCAATCCTTCCCATCTACGCCTAGATCTCCCAAATGTCTTCTTTCTTTTGAACCTTTCTATCAGTACAGTATTATTATTATAATTAGTGCTCTGTCTGACGACAGGTCCATATGAACAGGATCCTTCGATCCTTTTCTCGGACTGGGACCTGTTCATATACGTTCTTGGCAGATGATCCAGAAGTGGTTTGCCATTGCCTTCTTCTGTGTGTGAATGGAGTAATTGTTGGGATGCCACGGAGGAAAACTCCGTGTTGCCTAGACCACGGCATTGCCCAACACAAGTTATAAATTCGGGCACCGCCGGGAATCGAACCCGAGACCCCAGGATTACAAGGCCAGCGTTCTAACCGCTAGACCACCTCATCTTATTATTATTTAGTGTTCTGTCTGACGACAGGTCCATATGAACAGGATCCTTCCATCCTTTTCTCGGACTGGGACCTGTTCATATACGTTCTTGGCAGATGATCCAGAAGTGGTTTGCCATTGCCTTCTTCTGTGTGTGAATGGAGTAATCGGGGAAGCCCCCGGAGGAAAACTCTGTGTTGCCTAGACCACGGCCTTGCCCAACACAAGTTATAAATTCGGGCACCGCCGGGAATCGAACCCGAGACCCCAGGATTACAAGGCCAGCGTTCTAACCGCTAGACCACCTCATCTTATTATTATTTAGTGTTCTGTCTGACGACAGGTCCATATGAACAGGATCCTTCCATCCTTTTCTCGGACTGGGACCTGTTCATATACGTTCTTGGCAGATGATCCAGAAGTGGTTTGCCATTGCCTTCTTCTGTGTGTGAATGGAGTAATCGGGGAAGCCCCCGGAGGAAAACTCTGTGTTGCCTAGACCACGGCCTTGCCCAACACAAGTTATAAATTCGGGCACCGCCGGGAATCGAACCCGAGACCCCAGGATTACAAGGCCAGCGTTCTAACCGCGATGCGTGCTACATATCCCACCCCTTCTTATCCTTGACTCAGTGGTCTTAATAATATTTGGTGAAGAATCTTAATTTTGTCTTAATTAACAAAAACTTTAATCACTGTTTCCACCCTTCTCTGGTTATCATTGCCAACCTTTGACGTGTAAAACTATACGCCTGTGCGTAAGACAGATTTTTTGGGAGCTGTTATGCCCTAATAAACTACGATGCTTCAGATGATCTCGCGCAAGTGTAATCTGTTGAATTAAGATTGGCAAGTTCAGTGCTACAGTTCACAGAAATACGAGCAGTCACTAGTAACGGACTGTGATTTTGAATTACCTAGCGACGTGTCCTGTTTTTTTCAAGTGTTTCTTGTTTCTGCCAAATGGAGCACGACGTTGAACGCCAGACCGAAACCAAATCAATGAGAAATCTCACACCAACACTTTCGCCTTGAACCACGCCCTCACCACTAACAGGGAAAGTCCAATTTCCAGACAGGAACTCTCAAATTAAAGGATAGGTGACGGAAAAGCTTCCAAATCAGGACGTGGTATGAGTGTCAATGAACGTCGCGGTCGACTTGTCAGTTCTGTTACTTCGTGTTCAAGAGGTCCCAAGTTCAAATCTCGGCGTGGAGACCGGTTATCATAACTCGAAGGGTTTTCTCAGTCTTCCAGACAGAGGCTGGGTTACTGCGTAAATTACACAACAGTTCTTTTCGTCATTGTGTGTTTAACATTGTCCAGTAATCACGTATAATCAAAACAATTGAAAACATACTTAAAAATTAAAACAAAATATCAGTGTTCTTTGATACAAGTGACTGTCGTTATATACGAGGGTTATGTACTTCTGAATTCCCGCGTATAACGAAAACGCGTAAGACAGGACACGTATAACAACCCCCTTTATGATGTCAAACACGTGGTAGAATATTTTAAGGCTGAGCTTGTATTATCCCCTGATAAGTCTGAGGAAGATTCTCTTCAGACTTTAGGTGTAGCAGCGGATAGGATATTGAACCATCTCGTGACACTGAAAGAATTCCTTGGGTCAGAGAAACCGCGGATAGCGAAGGAGCGTGTAACGAGATTCAACTCTGTTCGAATTGAGGTTTTCACGGTGGTGAGTTTAAAGATGGTTGTATTTTGGGTGGTTCCGCCGTGTAGTCTGGTAGAAGTTTACCGACTTTTCAGACGTCCTTGCTGTATCCACTCATCGCCCTGATGATGGAGGTAGAAAGTTTCGATGTCAAAGAATGAGTGAAATTTTAGATCGTTTGCGTTTTGTTGGACCAACTCCAGTAACATCGGATTATCTGAAGTAGATATGTTTGTCTTGGATATTAGCGCTTACTTTATTTTAAACAAAACACATAAATTTATCAGAATCTGAAATCAAATAACACAGTAACATATCTTTCTTACCATATGGAACAACTTACACTTTCACGATATCTTCCTTGTTTAAAAACACAATTTAGGACAAAGTAGTGAAATGGGGTTTATATAGGATATGTAATCAACACATTCACCAATAATAAAAAAGACATTTAAAATTATTCCTAATAAAAAATTTCATTAATGTAGAATAATTAATTATTAATTCTCAAGAGAATTTGTACAGTAAATTTCTGCAGCGTAAATATCATTAACATAGATCATGTTATTGAAGTTTAATTAAATCAGTTAAAAATTGTTACTAGCAACAGCTGATGTTTGGTCTGTTATCAGTTAAATGCTGATCTCTTGCCGTTTGTAATCATGTGTCTATGTGCACTAAATATATATAACGTGGTTAAAGATTATCAAATTATAACTATTTTTTTTAAAAATGGTATAAACACGTTGTTTTGACTCATTTGAATAAAAATTTCCTTGGATATTATCCATCGTCTAGTAAAATATAAAATATAAAACGTAAAACGACGTTTCGGAGATGGGACTCTATCTCCGTCTTCAGGTTCCTACACAGTTGGGCCCACTAGATATAGGATAGGGATTAGCTCTATCTGGTAGAAGTTTAGAGGATTATCGCCCTGATGATGGAGGCAGTTAGCATCTCTGAAACATCGTTAAACTCAAATCTAAAACTTCTTGACGATGAGTCATTCGAATAAAAATTTCCTTGGATATTATCCATCGTCTAGTAAAATATAAAACGTAAAACGACGTTTCGGAGATGGGACTCTATCCGGAGATAGGGATTAGCTCTATCTAGTGGGCCCAACTGTGTAGGAACCTGAAGACGGAGATAGGTAAAATATAAAACGTAAAACGACGTTTCGGAGATGGGACTCTATCCGGAGATAGGGATTAGCTCTATCTAGTGGGCCCAACTGTGTAGGAACCTGAAGACGGAGATAGGTAAAATATAAAACGTAAAACGACGTTTCGGAGATGGGACTCTATCCGGAGATAGGGATTAGCTCTATCTAGTGGGCCCAACTGTGTAGGAACCTGAAGACGGAGATAGGTAAAATATAAAACGTAAAACGACGTTTCGGAGATGGGACTCTATCCGGAGATAGGGATTAGCTCTATCTAGTGGGCCCAACTGTGTAGGAACCTGAAGACGGAGATAGAGTCCCATCTCCGAAACGTCGTTTTACGTTTTATATTTTATATTTTACTAGACGATGGATAATATCCAAGGAAATTTTTATTCAAATGACTCTTCACCATTGTCAAGAAGTTTTAGATTTGATATACGTTCTTTTGACATTAACACATTTTGGCACTAGCTTAATGATTTGATGACTGTTCAGCTAAATCTGCAAGCAGCAACTTAGCGAAGTTAAGAGCTAATGATGAATTCCAATGCATAATAAAAGTCACAGGGAAATAATTTAAACACTCTTACATTAATTTGTGTTGGCTTACTTTAATGTAATTATTATTATATTCTTGTATAATAGGTCCGAGTTGATAGATTTAACTATAGCATTGTATACTTTCTATTGGTTACATGAAGTACAAGTCTATTTCTTTAGCTTTGCTTGTCAGTCTCTTTTTAGTTAAAAGAGAAACTTATTCGAAAGCATTCAGAATCCAGTTGTAATTACAAGAAAGAATGATTCTTTGTACCGAAATCCGCGTAAGATTTCCGAAAAAAAGTGCATATTTGAAATGGCCAGGAGTTCTTGTACCCGACTGTCGAATGGAACGTGTTTTTGTGCAAAGTCTCACAAAGACAAATCTCCAAGAAACATTCAGATTTTTCTGTGTCCATTTGAATTATCGTCTTTCGAATAAAATTTTGTCCTATTTATAAGAACAATTCGTCTTTCAAAAATATATGTGCATAACAAGAACGTGTAGGCCTGTCTCGTCACCGTCTGTAATTTCGAATTTAATTAATTTTAAACATTTTAAAAAATGCAAGAAATGTTAACTCACATCTTTGTGTAATATAAATCCTGTGTATCTGAATTAAAATTAAATGCAGCTTATTACTTTCAGTGTATACTTCCATCAGCAGATAGCGCATTACTTAGACGGATTCTCACGACTTGCCATGAAATTCTACTTGTTATAAGGATAAATGGTTAGAACACACAAACACTGATACCTTAATACCATTGAAAGTGTTCTTGTCAACTAAAACCTTAGAAACTTTTAACTTCTTGTCTGCATTGTAAGACGTGGTGTACAACGTTGTCCTATTGGGTTGTGACTCGCTAATCACAACTTAGAACGTCATCTTTACCTCTTGGATAATTTTAAATCTTAACGAGCTTTATTATTCATAAAGTCTCAGAGTTTATGTGTAAAGAAATTAAAATCTACCACGTATTTGACAATGGTTATCATTAATTAACTCTACATTACACTATAAAATAAGAAAACTTAATAAATCATATACAACGCTGTTTAGAACTATAAAAATGTATATAAATTTTTTACTGTTAACTTGTTTAATCGATTGAAAATTTTATAATGCAGATGTCAAAAATATATTCGCATTTTGTAACCTATTTCAAGTTATGGAAATTGTGTTTGTTAGCGGGACTAACATTTATCCTTCGTTTGATCGGCGTATTCACAATTCTGTCTACAAGGGTTTACGGTGTTCCTTGCTGGTCAAAGCTAATTTTAATGATGATCTTGAAAATTTGCAATTAAAGAAATCGTGTGGTTTTGTGTGCATAAATTTATATGCTCAACTATATTTCATCTTACAGCCTCCTATCTAAAAATATCGTATTACGAGTAAAACATAAAATAATATTTTGTTTTGTTTTATGAGAAATTTGTTAACTATCCTGAGTGAATTTCTCAGATTAATGGCATGGATCAGACGTGTGATGAGGACTTTTTTTACACAGAGTTGGTTATATTAAATTAAAATTAAATTATTTGATTATTCCGTCAAATCACAATGTATTTAAAATAAGATAATTAAAATAATTAAAATATCATTCTGTGTTCCATATCGATCCATATGGATCACCTCCAGACACAACTGTGTTGTCTACTATTTCATCTCTGGTATGTTTATTTTACTTTCCTTATAATATTATTTATTTATTTATTTAATTCATTTGTTTTCTATATTCATCCATATTCATTAATGTTTCTTTGAATCATTTACTTTCACAGACCGATGTAAACATCAAAAGCATCACTTCAAACAATAAAGTTGATCCATTATATGAAAATATCTGGACACGACCTCCAAAAAACTACACTACGAAAAATTGTAAAAAAAATTGTAATTGAGTTTTAAATTTAATATAATTTTACACCTGATGATGGTTTAATAAAACCGAAACATGTTGTAAACTGTTCCAATTGTAAAATCGATTATTCGATATGGAACACAGAATGATATTTTAATTATTTTAATTATCTTATTTTAAATATATTGTGATTTGACGGAATAATCAAATAATTTAATTCTAACTGTAGTTATAATTCATCTACAAATTCCTTTAAACTTTATAAAACCCAATCCTAATCACATATATCTGACCTTCTTTAACGATAAGTAATTCTCCATTTTTTATTTGTGGATTTTGTATGATTCTCACTGTAAACAGCATTAACCACTTGATCTTTGTAATGGTGAAGTGTGGTGTTTTCTTTGCGGTACGGACTGAATTATTAAATACGTAATATTTAGACGAGCTTAGGTACCTCTTGTGGGCATGTTTAAAAAAACTCAAAGTAATTGTTCAAAACAGCTTTAAAAAAAGCTTAGTGAATGATTATCAGATTGATATACTCTCACGGTCGACAACTGATAAACAGAATCTGTATTTGGTAAGACGTTGTCACATAACCTGCCATCAGGAAGTTGTAATTCAAAATTTCTGAAATTTCTTATGCGTACTAAAATGCTATATAACCACCTGAATTTTATTTTAGGTCATTTGAAACAAAAAAATTGCAATTTCATGAAATAAACAATGTCAGTGAGACACGGTTATTTTCCAACATACTTCCGCATGGCTACAAACAATGGTGATTATTCTTTCTGCAAGTAAGATTTCTTATTTAGAAATCTTATACCTTAAACAGTTAGAAGGAATTCTAACTTTTTTCTGTTGTTAGAATTAAAACCGATATTTTAGAGATTGTCTCTTATTGAGCTCAGACATTTCAGTAAGCAACACAGTAGATGCATTTTAATAACTGCAACTCTTACCGTGAGAAGACGCCCCTCTATACGGGCAGAGAGGTCCAAGGCGTCTACACTAAGTTTCTTCTCAAGGCATAAACAAATTAACATGACAATAAAAATATGGAAGCTGGCTGTCTTCTGGGCTGTAAGCCCTGATGATGGAAGCAGCAAAGACCTCCGAAACGTGAGGGTAAACTTCTACCAGACTGCACGGCGTTACGACCCAGAAGACTGTCATCTTCTGAAACACCGCCGTGAGTTTCTCATATTATTCTTAATAAAAATATGATTCTTCCACAATGAAAGGGAGAAATCGGTGAGAAAATTAACAATTCATTTAAATTATTTGTTAATGTATATATTTACATCTTCCTAAAAAGAAGTTAAAAGATTCTTTTAACTATTACATATAAAACCACTGCATACGCGACGGTAGATAAACTAATATAAAACTATGAATTGTTATGTAAAACTGTAATGTTAAATTGGCTTTATGTTGAGGATTGCTTTAAGGCTTCTGTGTGTTTCGTTTTTTTTTTCATTTGTTTGGCTACACAATTTTTATTAAAATTTCAAAATCACAATACCTCATGATCTAATTTTCAAAAAAAAAAAAAAAATTTGTACCGTAAATATGATTTTCTTAATTCAGGGGCACTGAGATAATTGAAATCGTCTCGTTTTACTTAAATCACACAGCGCAGACTTGTTTTCGCAAACCCGTCGTTCGTAGATGTGTCTAGGAACTTGAAGTTCACTCTCATACACGATATTACAATAACCAGACACGTTTATGTCTAGTTCTCTCTTCGATAATTTCGTGTTTTCTTCAAATTTCTTCGGGTTCGTCAACGTAATAATAAAATCTGTCCCCAGGATGTTTTACAAAGTCCTGGACACGACCGTCCCCTCCCTCATCGTCAGAGTAGCCTTTGCGTTCTGGAGGAGCGCTTGCTATGCCTTCTTCGTGATATTCCTCCCCGTCTCCTTCTCCATCACCTGTTTCCTCTTTGTATCCGTCCTTCCGCTCCTCATTATGTGTTGTGGCTTCCGGAAAAGCCTCTTCGTAATAAATTATTTCACTGGCGGATGATTTTATTTTCCTGTCTGTGTCTTTAAATTGGTTAACGTCGCTCTTGTATTGGCCCGGTCTATTTCTTCTGTGAGCCGATTTCCTTGACTTTGGTGCTCTGTCGAATTTATAAGTGTCTGATGCTTCTTCATCATCGTCGTCGTCGTCGTCCGATTCAAATTCCAGATTTTCTCTGTCTTTTTTCCTGAAGTTTCTACGAGAATTCTTCGATCTCTCTTCGTCGTCTCCTGAGGTGTCCTCTGGTAACTGCTCTCCACGCTGTGTTTTGTCCTTCTGTCGGTATTTACCTGAATGTTTACGCAACCTATTTTGCGATAGTTGTTTCATATTAGTAGGGTTTAAACTACTGTCGTCACGAATTTCGTCAGGATTAACCTCGACCGCGTACTCCTCGGTGTCTTGATTCGAAGGACGTTTTTCCTTCCGAGATTTTCCTCTGTTAGTCTTGATCTTCCTGTCTCTGTCATCTCCTCCAGCTTCCTTGTTTCCCATGTCTGTTACTAAAACGTCCTCTGGATTCTCTTCTTTATTCACCAGAGCTTTTCGTTCCTTCCCATTTTGTTTTCTCAAGCTGTTTCGACTTTTCGAAGACCCTCTTACATTCGCCCTCTTAGGTTCCTCTATTTCCAGAGTTTCTCCCTCGTCTCTTTCAACGTCCTTAGTATCATCAACGCCTGGGATCCACGATCCTTCTCCTGTTTTTTGATCTACGACGTATGTTAAAACCTTAGCACCGGATTTCTCTTTGACAGATTCTTTCCTTCTGTCAGGATTCGATGACTCTGTCGCAGTGTCAGACGATCTCTGAATATAGAAACCTTTAACTCCACTTTTTGTTACGATTTTCGCTGAGTCTTCCGAAGTCCGGTTAAGTTTGCTCGGTCCACCGCCGTCCACGTCTGTATCTTGTGGTTCTGCTACATACGACTCAGATTTATTATCTCTGCGTTTTGTCTCTTTGTGATTATAATTCTGTGATGGGTTATCGGCTTCGTGGAATATGAAGTATCCGCGTTTCGAATTCCAGTCTTCGTCAGGGTAAGGATATTCTTCGTTCTGCAGTCTGTTTCCAGGATATCTGACGTGTCTCGATTCGTAATTATACGATTCGAATGGTTCGTACACGTCTTCGTCATCATCTTCGTCACTTGTATCTCTGATTACCTTTTCCCGTGATTCATCAGCGGATTCAAGATCAGCTGCATCTAACTCTGACTGTCTCTCCATCTCTCTTTCCAATTCTTCTTCAGGGTAATAGGTTGTTGTAAAAATTTCCTCCTTTGTCACACGACGATGTTCAATAGCCTGAAGACGTCTCGGTGCAGTTGTGGTTGAATTTTCTGACTCGTCCACGGAGAGAGCTGTTGTTTCATTGCTGGCGTTGTTACCTTCTTGGGAAGGGTTTGAAGACGGACGTTCGCCTACAAGAACATTGTCTCTGCCTCTTTTACTCACACGCCAAGTATTTGAGGAACTAGCAATGTCTTTGTTCGCTGGTTGAATGTCCCTTTCAGCGCCTCTGATTCTTACGGGAATCCGTTTTCTGCTCGGGGATGTTCTTTCCGTGGTTGTCGTCATCAGTTCTGACTGTGCGTTATCTTTCCTTCCATTTCCTCTTGAAACAGAGTTGCGTCTTCTGGAGACGTTGCTCTTATCTCTTGATGCAGTGGAAATATTTTTCTTCGCCGAATATTGAGATCTCTCTTCCTTCACAGATTTCATTTCTTCTGGGTTTTCGTGTTCATCATCCGAATTACTTTCCTGCTTTGACCTTGAAGGTTTCGCTCTGTTCGTCTTAGACGACTTGGATGTAGATTGCTTCTTGTCTGCTGATCTACTTATTGTAATTCTTCGCCTGTTTGTGTTAATTTCTGGAGATTTTGTTGTACTGGTGACAAGTTCAGGAATTACCTTCGCGTTCAAAATTGGAATAACTCTTGCCTTTTGAAAGATTTTGTCCCCGCTCAACGTCGATGATATTTTTGATTCTGTACGAGAGACGTTCACTTCCGAGTCAGTCCCGTTGCTTGGAGTGCCAATGCCCGATGAGTCTGCACCAACGGTGGCCGTCGTGGAATCCGTGGTGTCTGCTGACACCGTAGTCTCCTCCGCCTTATATTTGGAACTATAACTCGGATTATGTCGACTCATGAAACCACCTAATATTCTGTTAATCTGATCTGCGCTCATCACGTTTTCAGAATATTTCGATTTTAATTTATTCGATGAATTGTTTCTCGATGTTTCTTCTAATGTTATGTCCGTTTCTTTGTGTTTATGTTCAGGATTTTTAAAACCGTTCGAGGTCATCTTTTCCGAATTCCTTGGCTTCTCCGCTCCTTCTTCTGTAACAGATTCTTCCGTGTCAGAGAGATGGCCACCACCTTCGTCGTCATCATAATATTCCTTTGAAGAAATTCGTCCTGGTTCGGACTTGTTCTCCTCACACTCGCCGTTCATTTCACTGTCGCTACAAGAGATTTTTGTATTTTTATCAATTTTGAGTTTGATTTCTTGCGGCTTTGAAGTTTTATTTCTAGCGGATCGGCGTGTATCCGCCTTTTTCAACGAAACATTTTTATTTTCTCTGACGACACCTTCTCCTCTTTTGGTTTCACTACGATTACGAGACGATATTCTACTCTCTGCCTTTTTCCTTTCGTCTTTGTCGTAGTATCTCGGTTCTCCCCTCCTACTGTCACTACCCGAAGCCCGGTCTTGTGATTTCGGCTGAAATTTCTTCTTAGGCGTCACTTTGGCAACTTCTTCGATGTCCTGATGAGAAGCCACGTCCGGCGTCGGTCCTCTTGATTCATGACCTGCGTAGTCTGTGTACAGCATCACATCTTCGTCACTCTCACCTGAACCTCCTTTTCTTTTATTTCCTTTTCGAAATTTCTTTCCTTTCTGATTATGAGTCGTGTCTTCGTCATCGTACTGATATTCGAGATCGTCTTCGTAATCCATTCGTCTTCGTGGTTTGTCCAGTGAGTTTCGACCTCTTGCTGATTGCGTCTTGACTTCGCCGCTCTTACGTTTTTGTTTAGTGATATTTTTAGGTTTCTTTGTACTTAGTCTACGATGCTGACCGCGATGTACTTCATCCTGAACGACAGATTCCTCGTCATCGGTTCGTCCATCGTAATGTCGTCTGTCATATCGCACGGCGTCCCGACGCCTTCTGTGGTGTACCCCGTTTGGTGTAGTAGTGTATTTTGATGTAAGTACGGAATTACCTTGAAAATCTTTTACAGTTTCAGGTTTTGAAGACTCCTGAGCAACCATTATGTCAGTGTTTGGTTCGACTTCTACATTGTATGCGTTCGCCCATATAGGTCCATTTTCTGGGCTCTCTGACAACTCCCCCCTATCATCTTCGCCTAGATTACTAGCAGCTGTGATTTCATTATCCTCGTTATACACATTCCTTGTACTTTCTTTTGTACGCGACTGTACGGATGGTGGTTTCAAACCCTTGATATTTCTGTAGTCGTAAAGGTTCACTGGAAGTTTGCGTGGTCTCGGCGTTGCAGGTGATTCGTTTAGTAATGATAGAATAGAAGTTGGATAAACTTTAGGGGTGTGAGTAACAGCGTTCATTATCAAATAGCTTGGTGTTGGTGCCGGTGGTGGTAACATGCCAAGAATTATTTCTTGGTGTGACGGTTTGTACATGTTTCCAGGTAGTTCAGGAACACGATTAACACCTTCTGATTGAGGATACGAATAAGGAACTCCTGGAACGATTGAGAATATTCCATTTGACTGTGGCTGGCTGTATTTGAAATTATCAGTCTCGATATCTCTGTATTTCTGAAGATCTGGTGACATATGTACATTTGCGGGATGTTTTCCGCTGTGAGGAGGTAATTTTTCCCCATTCTCTGTAGGAGGATTGTTTCCTGGAGCGCCATTACTACCGACAGACGATGAAGAAGCCGCTTTTAAATTATATTGGCCTGCGATAGACGCAGAATATGAATCTGTACCCTCACTTAAGTCGGTTTGTGGTTGAGAGGAATGTTTTATATTTTGTCGTGCAGTGTTCTTAAATTCCTTACTCTGTTTTATCGGCATTGAATATGCAGGCATGTTGTTGATATCTCCAATATGTCGAATGTGCTTCATGATATCTGAGTAAAATCCCAGGGCATCTTCGTCTATCAAAGACTGCAAATTGTCAGAGCTCGCTTCCACAGGGAGTCCCACGGTCTTTTCTTGAAAGAAAGGATTGTCTAATGGGTCACTACCGAAATACTTAGTGCGCATGCAATCAATTGTGTCTCCTAATCCACGCAGACGAGGTAGTCGAGCCTTGGGTTTCTTATTCCATTCACCCGGAGCTGTTCTGTTCGGTACGACATCTTGTGGTCCCGTAACTTCCGGGCACTTAATATGTTCTCTAGACTCATAAAACTCCATTCCTCCTTCTGTCTTCAAAGGGATTGCTTTGGGATTTATGGCATATCTTAGTGGGGAATATAAAGAGAGGGTGTTTGAAGGGAGAGATTTGTAAAAGGGGTATTTTTTAGTATTAACTTTTTGTTTTCGTATTATGCCTTTCTCGGCGTCTTTTAAGGCTGTCTTCCATTCATTCACATTTTCGTGCAGTTCCTTGTCTTTATCTTTCTCCAATAGTTCCTCCTCCTGTTTCAGCCTGATTTCTTCCTCGTCAGATGAAAGGTACTGTGGTGTCCCATAGTCATCTCTGTCCATTCTTTGCGAGGCCATTGCTCGTTGATCCTGCGAATTGGATCTGCCTTCCTGTGTGGATTCTTGGAATTTTTGTTCACTCTCCTCTGGTTGGAGATCCGTAAGCGATGTATCATTTTTAAACTGGGCTTCAATGCTGAGAGGCTTTACAGCCACAAACTCTACAAGTTCTTTCGGACGATTAGTTGGATTGCTAGGAGTGCCCGTGAATGGGAGAATTGTTGATTCCCTTCCCTTGTGCAGACTGGTCGATATTTGATATCCCTCTGTCCAATCAATATCTCTCAAAAGACCGTGAAAATCTATTTTCTTGTCAAGAACTTCGATATCTCCTGTTTGTAGTATCGTCGGATTGCTAGAAGCGCCCCTAAATGGGAAAATTGTTGATTGACTGCCCTTGTGCGGACTTTTCGAAGTCGCATCTCCCTCTGTCCAGTCGATTTCTCTCAGACTAGTGTAAAAATCTATTTTCTTGTCTTGTCCTTCGACATCTCCTGTTTTCGGTGTGGTTGGATTACTAGAAACGCCAATGAATGGGAGAATTATAGATCGACTTCCGTTGTGCAGACTGGTCGATATTTGATCTCCCTCTGCCCAGTCGATTTCTCTCAAACGACCTTGAAAATCTATTTTCTTGTCTTGTCCTTCGACATCTCCTGTTTTCGGTGTGGTTGGATCACTAGAAGCGTCAATGAATGGGAGAATTATTGATTGACTTCCGTTGTGCAGACTTTTGGAAGTCGCGTCTCCCTCTGCCCAGTCGATTTCTCTCAAACGACTGTTAAAATCTATTTTCTTGTCTTGTCCTTCGACATCTCCTGTTTTCGGTGTGGTTGGATCACTAGAAACGCCAATGAATGGGAGAGTTATTGATTGACTTCCGTTGTGCAGACTTTTCGAAGTCGCATCTCCCTCTTTCCAATCGATTTCTCTCAAACGACCTTGAAAATCCATTTTCTTGTCTTGTCCTTCTACATCTCCTGAAATCGAATGATTCGGAAAGCTTGGCTTCTGTGAAATGGACCATATTGAACGGGCGGTTGTGCTCGATATTTCTTTTTGAGGATATTTGAACGTTTTACCTTTCTTAGAATACTGTGCTAATGTTAATGCTTCGATAAACTTTGCCCACAATAGTAAGGGATCTTCAGGCGTAGGCAATAATTTTTCATGACTTTTATTCTTTTTCTCTAAAGCCCTACTTTTGATTTCTTCATATTTCTGATAGGTCGATGCAGGCCTATTTTCGCTTGGATCTTGTGTGGCTGACTTCAATTGCTTATCAGGATTTTCTAATTTTCGAATTTCTTTGTATTTGCTCGTGTACCTGTCTGCATGTTTTGTCTTGTTTGATCCGATGACAATCGAATCAACGGGAAACCCGTCCCTTCTTTCTTGAAGGGATGTTTTCTGGACGTATCTGCCATCGCTTGGCTCGTCGGGATGTTCCTTCATGTTGGATGTTATCGGAGTGTCCTGGTGCTGGAAATGCCTCGTTAAATCACTGTGAATTACTGCAACTGGAACTATTTCTGGCTGTGCACTTTGAATTTCTTCCAAAGGGATACTAGGATGTTTCCTTTGGTATAATGAATCCAACGGGATTGTAAATTCTCTTTCGTCATAGTTTCTCGTGCTGTCAGGTACAAAGCCCGCTTTAGGATTTACATTCTGTGGTTCTAAGCGTCTTACTGATACTGAAGACGCTCCGTATTGCTGTTCGTTTAGCAAATTCGACAATTTACCTTCACCTGACTCATTTTTATTTTGAGAAACTCCCACTCGTTCCTCCAAAAGTTGATCTCCGCGCTTAAAATTATTACTGGTGTCTGTAGCAACAGGATACGATTTCTTTACACCGGAACCGTATAATTGTTCTTTAAGTTGGGCGTAACTGTTCATTGACTTGTCTTCATGATGCTCAGTACCGGTGGGATTTACAAAGAGTGGAATTACTTCCTGCTGAAACTTCTTGTTCGATTTTCCGGTCACAGTTGTAAGAGCTTGCGAATTGACGTTTGATGGAAATACTTGCTGATTTGGACTCCA